>NC_053038.3:190150552-190450552 GCF_002575655.3 Aegilops tauschii subsp. strangulata
TTCGCCGGTTTTTCTTTTAGGGTTTCGGTTTTTATTTTGAATCCGATTTTCTGATTTAATCCAGTTATTTGGAGAACGTTCGCTGGTTAGGGTTAGAAAGCGAGCGTTCGCTCAGTAGGTTTTTCTTTTTCTTTTTCTTTTCTGTCCAGGGACCTATTTGTAGTATTTCTTTTACAGTCTAGCCCCTGGGTTTCAAACGACTACATCTTTTTACTCGTTTGTCCAAATCCAACGAAACTAATGCCCACTTCCTCGTTATGATCCCCTCTATCAAGATAATCAACTTAAACATACTTTCGAAAATTGTAAAATTTGAATTCAAACAGATTTGAATTTGAATCTTCTTTCAATCGTAACTTGAGTTTCGTAGCTCTGTTTGAGTTGATTCTTTTTGCTAATCGAAGCTCGTGATCTAAACTTTCTGATAAGGCCAAATTCACTTATATTGGTACTGTTAGAAATTGTTTTATGTTGCAAGAGTTATTTGCTTGGTTTTGATGTTTACCGAATTGTCTTCTTCGCTCTTTCCGATCTTTTGAGTGATTGCTTATGTGTGGTTACTATTGCTTGCTTACGATAGATTGACCGGAGTGTGACGAGTAGAACTATCAAGAGTTTTGAGTGCGAATCATCTTCATCAACAGTACAGGCAAGTTCACACTTTGATCATATCCCTTTCAAACCAAGTTTTTAAGAATTAGTTTCACCCTCAAACATTGCATGAGTAGGATTGATAACATGTGGGTATTGGGAACTAGTTGATGAGGTAGGAACCTATTGCCCTGCAATCAAACCTTGGGAGTTACTATTACGTGATGCTGATATTGCCATGCTATGCTCATAGACATGGATTGGGTTTGAGTGAATCCATGACAGATGTGAGATTGTTATTTAATGGTTCAACTTAAGGCGGCAACTTTAAAACACATCTGGGTGGATTGTTTGTTTTGGGCACCTGGGGAATCCAGTGTTGTCCTAGGAGATCCCGGGGATATACCGTGTGATCCTCCTATGGTCCGCCACCCAGGCTCAAAGGGATCATAAGATTATTTATGCTAGAAACTTCTGTCTGCAGCCACAAGCCATTATGGGCTCTGGCATAGTTGAGTATGTTGTGTGACCTCTTTCAGTGGTGGGCTAGCAGATGTAGAGGGAAGTAGGTGTAACTGTCCACCCAGAGTAAAGAGTTAATGCTTCTGAAAGACTATGTCTCGGTCATCCGTTTCTCAATCACCAGGTAGTGCGAGAAATCCAATGGAGGAGATCGAGTCTTGGGGGGAAAAGTGCGCAAACCTCTGCAGAGTGTACAAAATAATCATGGTTAGCCGTGTCCCCGGTTATGGATATCTTGAGTATCTGGTTCTTGGATTATCATGTTGATCTCATCACTCTATAAATTAATTTTGTTGGGTTATTAATTACCTTTTAATTGGGATTGAGATGGGGATTTACCATTCTCAATGTTTTCAACCAACTTTGTAGTTAAATAAATTATATTCCTTTGCAGTAGGGAAAAATTGGCTTTTCGCAAAAACATTATAACCATAGAGCTTTTCCACCAGCCATATATGCATGTAGTGATAGTTATTATTCATCATTATCCTATGGTGTGAATTTGCCAGTACATTCAATGTACTGACCCTTTGTGGCTGCAACGTCTCATGTTGCAGGACTTCTTACGACGAGTAAGTGATACGTTAGGGTTACGATTTCTACACTCAACTTCGCCGTTGGTGTTGATGGGAATCCACAACTCTGTTACTTCCGCTATTTTGATTGGGGTAATAGTATTTACGTTACTTTATACATGTGATTTATCTCTGTTATAAATCCTTGAGTACTGTGTGTGTCAGCATACCGATCCAGGGATGACACTTAAGCACAGAGTCTTGACCGTCTGAGGTCGGATCGCTACACTAGGTGACTTGCGTGTAGTCTCCTACTGGATTGATACCTTGGTTGTCAAAAACTGAGGGAAATACTTACGCTATTTTGCTGCATCACCCTTTCCTCTTCAAGGGAAAACCAAAGCATGCTCAAGAGGTAGGAGACCCACAAGACCAGAGGGCTTGCCCTCCACCCTTGTGGATAGGGTGTGGGTCCCCTTCGGTTGATTATTTCGCCAATATTTTTTATTTATTCCAAAAATGATCTCCGTGAAGTTTCAGGTCATCCCGAGAACTTTTATTTCTGCACAAAAATAACACCATGACAATTCTGCTGAAAACAGCGTCAGTCTGGGTTAGTTCCATTCAAATCATGCAAGTTAGAGTCCAAAACAAGGGCAAAAGAGTTTGGAAAAGTAGATACGATGGAGACGTATCAACTCCCCCAAGCTTAACCCGTTGCTTGTCCTCAAGTAATTCAGTTTACAAACTGAAAGTGATAAAGAAAAACTTTTACAAACTCTGTTTGATCTTGTTGTTGCAAATATGTAAAGCCATCATTCAAGTTTTCAGCAAAGATTATAAACTAACCATATTCACAATAACATTTAGATCTCACATTTACTCATATCAATGGCATAATCAACTAGCGAGCAATAATAATAAATCTCGGATGACAACACTTTTTCAAAACAATCATAATATAACAAGATGGTATCTCACTAGCCCTTTCTGAGACTGAAAAACATAAATGCAGAGCATCCTTGAAGATCAAGGACTGACTAGACATTGTAATTCATGGTAAAAGAGATCAAGTCACAATCATACTCAATCTCAACTAATAACAATGCATACAAATGAAGGTGGTGCTCTCTAACTGGTGCTTTTTATTAGAGGATGATGACTCAACAATAAAAGTAAATAGCTAGGCCCTTCGCAAAGGGAAGCAGGGATTTGCAGAGGTGCTAGAGCTCGAATTTTTTAAAACAGATATAAATAATAATTTGAGCGGTATGCTTTCATTGTCAACATAACAACCAAGAGATTTCGGTATCTTCTATAATCGATACATTATAGGCGGTTCCCAAATAGAATGGTAAAGTTTATACTCCCCCACCACCAACAAGCACATTCCACTGCTGCTCCGAAACAACGGGTACCGTCCAACTAACAACAGTCCTGGGGGAGTTTTGTTTGAAATTATTTTGATTTGATTTGAGCATGGGACTGGGCATCCCGATTACCAGCCATTTTCTCGTGAATGATGAGCGGAGTCCACTCATCGTGAGAATAACCCACCTAGCATGGAAGATATTGACAGCCCTAGGTGCCACATGAGCGATTCGAGCATACAAAGCAGATTATCATTTGAAGGTTTAGAGTCTGGCACATGCAAATTTACTTGGAACAGCAGGTAAATACCACATATAGGTAGGTATTATGGACTCATATGGAACAACTTTGGGTTTATGGAAGTGGATGCACAAGCAGTATTCCCGCTTAGTACAAGTGAAGGCTAGAAAGAGACTGGGGAGCGGCCTACTAGAGAGCGACAACAGTCATAAACATGCATCGAGATTAACCAACATTGAATGCAAGCATGAGTAGGATATAAATCACCATGAACATAAATATCGTGGAGGCTATGTTGATTTTGTTTCAACTAGATGCGTGAACATGTGCCAAGTCAAGCCACTCGAATCATTCAAAGGAGGATACCATCCTATCATACTACATCACAACCATTATAAAAGCATGTTGGCACGCAAGGTAAACCATTATAAACTCCTAGCTAATGAAGCATGGCATGAATAACTATAATCTCTAATTGTCATTGCAAACATGTTTCATTCATAATGGGCTGAATCAGGAATGGTGAACTAATCATATTTACAAAAACAAGATAGATCGAGTTCATACCGACTTTTCCTCATCTCAATCATTTCATCATATATCGTCATTATTGCCTTTCACGTGCACGACCGAACAGTGTGGATAATAATAATAGTGCACGCGCATCGGACTAAGTTGGAATATGCAAACATTTATTCAAAGGAGAAGACAAGGTAATATGGGCTCTATGTTAGATCAACAATAATGCATATGAGAGCCACTCAACATTTTCATCGTGGTCTTCTCCTCCCGACCCCCAAAGAAAAGAAAAGAATTTCAAAGAAACATACATAAATGTTTTTGGAGTTTTTGTTTTTTTGAAGAAAATAAAACAAGAACGAGAAAAAACTATTTACACGAGAAAGCTCCCAACAAGCAAAAGAAGAACGAGAAATATTTTTGGGTTTTATTTTAATACTACTACTAAGTGGACATGGAAAGTAAACTAAATAGAAGCTACAACTAATTTTTTGGTTTTTCTTAAGGTTTATCAAACACATAAGAAGAAAGCGAGAAAAAGAAATAAACTAACATGGATATACAATGAAAAAGTATGAACCCCAACAACTGGAATGAGTGTGTGAACATGAATGTAATGTCGGTGAGAAATACGTACTGCCCCAAGCTTAGGCTTTTGGCCTAAGTTGGTATAGGGCCACCACTGACTCGGATGATATCCGAAATCATAGTTGGGGTCATATTGTGCTGCGACAGTTACTGCTTAGCTAGCTGCCTCCTGGAGGCGAGCAGCCTCCGATGTTCTCTCATACTCGTTTGCCTCCTCTCTAGTTATAAAATATCTCCCATTTACCTGAAAGATAAAGAAGGCAGGAGCAGGAAGGGTACTATGGAGGGCACTCCGTCTATAAAAGATTAGTCGGTACTGGAGGGACTGTTCGTTCCTCTCCAGAAACTGATAGCGCACCAAAGCATTATAATCAAGAAAAGCGGGTGGCAACTCAATGTCATTCCCTCTTATGGGTACACCAAGACAATTAGCTAAACGAGTTGCATAAATCCTACCAAATAAATCTCCATCTTTAGCATTAAGATGTAAACTCCTCACAATAATGGCCCCCAAGTTATAACGCTTATCACCTAACACTACACACTTGAGGACACTAAGATCTGGAACGCAAAGGTGGCAATGCTCATGCCTGCCATTAATGCATCTACCTATAAAGAGAGAAAAATAATGTATGGCAGGAAAGTGGATGCTCCCTATTGTAGCTTGTGTGATATTTCTAGTTTCTCCCACAGTGATGCCAGCAAGGAAATCAGTGTATTCAGATTTGTGAGGCTCACTAAGAAATGCCCCATTGTGGAATTTTGCATGCATCACTAAAATCTTCTAAGTCCATGGTATAGGATTTCTCATAGAGATCAAATAAAATAGATGGGTATTGCGCTTAGATGAAAATTCAAACCTCCGCCCAAAGGAATCGGTGAGGTGATAGTATTGTTGGCACTTATCTGATACGAAGTCCTCAAGATCAGCATTCCACACATACGCATCAAATTCATCCTTGAAGCCTACATGAACAATAAATTCATCTGACAGCCATTCACAAGGCCGCACTTGAGCTTCCCTTGGTGGTTCAAGGCCTGGCTCATGTATCGCGAGCCTCGGTGCTTGCTTCCTCGAAGAACCACCTTGGTACATTTTCCTAGACATTTTTCTTCCTCTGAAAAATTTCTGAAATTTTCAGTGACTCAAAATATAAGTGTACCAAACTCAACAAAATTAATAGCAACTACTCCTACAAGTGTCTAGAGGCTATATCATGCATCAAAACTACTTTGGACCATATAAATTTGACATGCAAGCTCAAGAACAAGGTTACCATAGTAGCAAAATTTTGCAATAAATAAAGCACTAGAACAAAAACTAATTGGACCACTGGAGGAGTCACATACCGAAGAACAACCCCCCAAAGCAGTTTTGTGAATGGAGCTTTGATCAAGGAAATTGAAAATGGCAACAAGATGAGCAAGAACACGGGTTTGAGCTATGGGATGATTTTTTTTGGAGGAAGACGAAGTGGATGGGTGCTAGAATAAGTGGAGGGGACCCACATGGGGCCCACAAGACAGGGGGTGCGCCTAGTGGACCCTTGTGGCCCACTAGTGAGGCCCCCTTGTGTGTTCTCAGTGCCAAAATTTTCAAATATTCTATAAAAAATCATACTAAATTTTCAGGGCATTTGGAGAACTTTTATTTTCAGGAAATTTTTTATTGCATCGATAATTCAGAAAACAGACAGAAAATACTATTTTTGCTTGATTTATTCCAAATAACAAAAAGTAAAAATTGGGTACAGAAAGTTGTGCCTTCTAGATTCATCCATCTCATGCTCATCAAAAGGAATCCATTAACAAGGTTGATCAAGTCTTACTAACAAACTTCATCCGAATGACATGAAACTGGAGAATTTTCGAATAACACTAGGTTACCTCAACGGGGATATGCATATCCCCAACAATATGAATATCATATTTCTTTTTGATAGTAGGAAGGGGGAATTCAAAACCTCCAATAGTAATAGTTGGAATTTTTTCAATAGAATTGATACTATGAACTTGACGTTGTTTCTTCGGAAAGTGTACCGTATGCTCATTACCATTAACATGAAAAGTGACATTGCCTTTGTTGCAATCCATAACAGCCCCTACAGTATTCAAAAAGGGTCTACCAAGGATGATCGACGTACTGTCGTCCTCGGGAATATCAAGAATAACTAAGTCCATCAAGATAGTTATGTTTGCAACCACAACAGGCACATCCTCGCAAATACCGATGGGTATAGCAGTGGATTTATCAGCGATTTGCAAAGAAATTTCAGTAGGTGTCAACTTATTCAATTCAAGTCTGCGATATAAAGATAAAGGCATAACACTAACACCGGCTCCAAGATCACATAAAGTAGTTTTAACATAGTTTTTTTAATGGAGCATGGTATAGTTGGTACTCCTGGATCTCCAAGTTTCTTTGGTATTCCACCCTTAAAAGTATAATTAGCAAGCATGGTGGAGATTTCAGCTTCAGGTATCTTTCTTTTATTAGTAACAATATCTTTCATATACTTAGCATAAGGAGGCATTTTAAGCATATCAGTCAAACGCATACGCAAAAAGATAGGTCTAATCATTTCAGCAAAGCGCTCAAAATCCTCATCATCCTTTTTCTTGGATGGTTTAGGAGGAAGCATGGGTTTCTGAACCCATGGTTCTCTTTATCTACCATGTTTCCTAGCAATGAAGTCTCTCTTATCATAATGTTCATTCTTTGATTGTGGGTTATTAAGATCAACAGCAGGTTCTATCTCAACATCATTATCATTACTAGGTTGAGAATCAACATGAACATCATCATTAACATTATCACTAGGTTTATGTCCATCACCAGATTGTGTCTCAGCATCAGAAATAGAAATATCATTGGGATTCTTAGGTGTATCTATAACAGGTTCACTAGAAGCATGCAAAGTCATATCAGTTTTCTTTTTCTTTTTATTACTAGGACTAGGTGCATCAGCATTAATTCTACGAGAATCTTGCTCAACTCTCTTAGGATGGCCCTCGGGATACAAAGGTTCCTTCGTCATTTTACCACCTCTGTCATAACCCTAACAACATCATCATTATTCTTACTATTCAACTCATTAAGCAAATCATCATGTGCCTTAAGTACTTGTTCTACTTGAGTTGTAACCATGGAAGCATGTTTACTAATAAGCTTAAGATCATTAACAATTCTACTCATATAATCACCCAAGTGGTCAAGCATGTAAGCATTATGTTTCAATTGTCTACTAACATAAGCATTGAAGTTTTCTTGTTTAACAATAAAATTATCAAACTCATCCAAACATTGACTAGCAGACTTATTATGAGGGATATCACCTTCATCAAATCTATGGAGAGATTTTACCTCTACTACCTGTGCCGGGTTATCAAGACCATGTATTTCTTCAATAGGCGGTACATTCTTAACATCTTCAGCTTTAATACCTTTTTCTTTCATAGATTTCTTTGCCTCTTGCATATCTTCCGGACTGAGAAATAGAATACCCCTTTTCTTCGGAGTTAGCTTAGGAGTTGGTTCAGGAAGTGTCCAATCATTATCATTACTCAATATATTATTCAATAGCAATTCAGCTTGCTCAATAGTTCTCTCCCCGGAAACACAACCAGCACAACTATCCAGGTGCTCTCTGGAAGCATCGGTTAGTCCAATATAAAAGATATCAAGTATTTCATTTTTCTTGAGAGGATGATCAGGAAAAGCATTAAGTAATTGGAGAAGCCTCCCGCAAGCTTCTGGGAGACTCTCTTCTTAAATTTGCACAAAGTTAAATATTTCCCTTAGGGCGGCTTGTTTCTTATGAGAAGGGAAATATTTTTCAAAGAATTAGTAAATCATATCCTGGGGACACTACAAGAAGAAGGTTGCGTACTAGACATCAAGCTCTTTTCTAGCGCCGTTGCTGGGGAGGTTAGTGCTTGAAGGTATATCTTTAGATCTTGCAATTGAATCTTTTAGTTTCGTGTTTTATCACTAGTTTAGTCTATAAAAGAAAACTAGAAAAATGGAATTGAGGTTGCCTGATATGCTTCATCTTTTTAATGTCTTTCGTGAAAATGATGGAAAGGAAAATTGTGCTCAAGTCTTATAAGAAGTCAATAAAAATGTTTGGCACTAAATATTTGAATGACGAGCATGATTGCAATGTTGTTAGTTTGAATTCTTTTAATATCCATGATGCTAATGATATGCAAAGCCATAAGATTGGGGATGTTCTGTTTGATGAGGATGATATTTTTAGTCCCCCAAGTTTTGATGAGCAAATTTATTATGATGGTAGCATGCCTCCTATTTATCATGATTATGTTGATGTAAGTGGGTTTGGAAGAGTGTAAATTTTAGTTAATGATCCCACTATTTTGGAGGTTGTTGGATCTTTTCACAATATTGATAAAAGTGGATTTGGAGAGGTCATGACTTTATTTAGTGATGATTCCACTATTTAAGAAGAGGTCTCAATTGATTATGAGAACAAAGTTGCTATCTATGATGATTATTGTGATGACATGTATGCTATAAAGAATAATGATAACAATGAAACCTGTCATCGTGATTTTCATTTTCAATTGGATTATGCCTCACATGATAGTTATTTAGTTTAGTTTGCTCCCACTACTATTCATGAGGATAATTTTGCTTATGTGGAGAGTAATAAAATTTCTATGCCAGTGGATCATGAAAAGAATGCTTTATGTGATAGTTATATTGTTAAATTCCTTCGTGATGCTACTGAAAATTATCATGAGAGAGGATTATATGGTTTTACATATTTCAATAATATCAAGTTTCCTCTCTATGTGTTGAAAGTTTTGAAGTCATGCTTGTTTTGCCTTCCTATGCTAGTTGATTCTTGCTCCCATAAATTGTTTGATCAGAAAATACCTTTGCATAGGAAGTGGGTTAGACTTAAATGTGCTGGTCATATGCTTCATGATGCTCCCATTATGTTTCAGTTCTCATCTTTTATGTGAGAATCATTTAAATCATCATGCCTAGCTAAAAATGCATTAAAGAAAAGCGCTTGTTGGGAGACAACACAATATTTATACCTATTGTTTTTGTGTGTTCACATGATTAAGCTACTGCAGTAATCATGTTTTATATCTTTTGTTTCAAAGATTTTGTTTCAATAAAGTGCCAAGTAAAGCCTTTGTGATAGTGTGGATGATAGTTGACCTGATTCTGTGCAAAAAGAGAAACTTTTGTGCTCGTTGTCAGAATTTTAGAAATTCATAGAAGCGTGCTTTTGATCTGTATTTTTTACACAAGATTTATATACAAATTTCCTAGATTTTCCTAATTTTTCAAATTTTTGGAGTAACAGAAGTATGGTTGTTGTTCAGATCATTACAGAATGTTCTGTTTTTGACAGATTCTATTTTCAATGCATAGTTTTCTTGTTTTCCAGTTTCTATGGCATATATTGCTCAATATAAGTTGTAGAAATGATATGGTACAGTAGGCATTGTGTGAGAAAAAATATGAATCTTGTCTTGACAGTACCAAGTGAATGATTTGTTTTACTATAATAGCCCATCTCACGAAGTTCCGTTAAGATTTGTGTGGTTGAAGTTTTCAAGTTTTGGGTGAGATATCGATATTAGGAGAATAAGGAGTGTCAAGACCCTAAGATTTGGGATGCCCAAGGCACCCCAAGGTTAATATTCAAGGAATATCCAAGCAACTAAGCTTGGGGATGCCCCGGAAGGCATCCCCTCTTTCGTCTCCAACATTATCGGTAACCTCACTTGGAGCTATATTCTTATTCGTCGCGTGATATGTGTTTTGCTTGGAGCGTCATTGATTTTATTAGGATTTTCTTGCTGTTATTTAGAGTAATGTTTTGCATCTTTTAGTTCAATAAAAAGGTCAAGTATAGCCTTTCCCATGCTTATTTTGCAACTCTATATGTTGCTATTTTAAAAACATAAAGTTTTTTATCATTGTATAATATTTGTGAATAGTAAGAACATGATAAAATCTTGGAATTTTTACACAATGAGTAACAACAAATTTTCAAGAGTGTGGTAATTTTTCAGAATTTTTGGAGTTTGAGAAGTATGAATATTCTTGCATTCTTTACAGCCTATTTTGTTTAGACAGATTGTTGTTATGTTTGCTTGTTTAATGATTCTATTTGAGGATACGAGTATTGAATAAGCAGAGGCATTTAGTATGCAATGTTAAATTATAATTTTAGTGATTTTCTACAGTTGAGAATAATAAGGTTTTACATCGATTTATACTAACTTATCTCTTGAGTTCTTGTTGAGTTTTGTCTGGATGAAGTTTTTAAGAATTAGGGAAACCGTGATATGAAAGGAATTAAGAATTAGTGAAATCTACGGCCCCAGGGTCTATTCTTTATCATATTTGCTTTGAGATCTATTTTTATTTGCTTTTATTTTCATATCTATTATTCCAAAAACCCAAAAATACCTTGCTGCACTTTTTTTACTTATTATATTTCACGTTTTATCGAGAGCTATTTATCCAATCTACCACAAATCAATCTATGTTTTAACCATGGAGGGATTGACAACCCCTCTTACGCGTCGGGTTGCAAGTATTTGTTCTTTGTGTGCATGTATTGTTTACATAGTGTTGCTTGGTTCTCCTACTGGATTGATACCTTTGTTTCACAACTAAGGGAAATACCTACCATTGCTGTATTGCATCATCCCTTCCTCTTTGGGGAAATACCGGCACAGTTTCAAGTGACATCAAAAGGGATTTCTGGCACCGTTGTCGGGGATACACCATCAACATCTATCGGGTTCCTAATCACAAATCTCATCTCCATGCAATTTACATTATTATCCATTCGCCTCTCGTTTTCATCTCCCACAATTCACAAAAAATTGCATTTTTATTCGCCCTCTTTTTTTGTTCGCCGTTTTCTGGTCAGATCTATCTTTTTGTTTGCGTTCTTGTTTGCGTAGTCACGATGTCTCAAGAAAATACCAAGTTGTGTGATTTTTCCAATACCAATAATAATGATTTTATTAGCACTCCGATTGCTCCTCCCGCCACTAGTGTGGAATCTTGTGATATTAATGCCACTTCGTTAAATCTTGTGATGGAAGATCAACTTTCCGGTACTCTTAATGAGGATGTCGCGTTCCGTCTAAACACATTCGTAGAATTGTGTGATATGCAAAAGAAAAAAGATGTGGACAATGATGACCCACAATTATAGGGGATCTATCGCAATCCTTTCGATAAGTAAGAGTGTCGAACCCAACGAGGAGCAGAAGGAAATGACAAGCGGTTTTCAACAAGGTATTCTCTGCAGAGCACTGAAATTATCGGTAACAGATAGTTGTGTGATAAGATAATTCGTAACAAGTAACAAAAGTAAACAAGGTGCAGCAAGGTGGCCCAATCCTTTTTGTAGCAAAGGACAAGCCTGAATGAACTCTTACATAAAGCAAAGCGCTCCTGAGTGTCGCGGGATATCCGCGGACACCTATGGGACCGGGATGCCCCTTGCTGGTTCGGCAGGGGGACGTCGCGTTGCACAAAGAGCAGACCAGCGTACGGCAGCACGGCAGAGAGCACACAAGCAATTTACCCAGGTTCGGGCCGCCGCGAGGCGTAAAACCCTACTCCTGCTTTGGTGGATTGATGGTGGAATGGAGGTGGTGAAGCATAGTACACTTGCCCAGCAAGGGTTGCCTTAGGGAAGTAGCGACTACGTGCGTATGGGGGTGTGAGTTCATCAATTTTCCAACCCTTCCTACGTGTGTCATGGGCCTCCTTTTATAGATCAATGGGTCACCACAATGGCAAAGTAGCATTATGCACTGATATGATAGGGAACGGTCCTATCATACCTAACTTTGTGGGCTGACAGGGCGCATTAAATGCACCGCTTAGTGTCACATCACTGGTTGCCCAGTGAGGTTTGCCGGGCTATCTTGCCAGATCCGCGCCTGTTCCCTTGACACGTCGTAGGACGGGTGTCATCTGTGGGTTTCTTCTATAGGAAATGGCTGCCATGTGGCGAATGGCTGCCACTTAATCACCTTGCGGCTTGACACTGATGTCTACTACACAACCTTCTTCTTGTAGATGTTGTTGGGCCTCCAAGTGCAGAGGTTTGTAGGACAGTAGCAAATTTCCCCCAAGTGGATGACCTAAGGTTTATCAATCTGTGGGAGGTGTATGATGAAGATGGTCTCTGTCAAGCAACCCTGCAACCAAATAACAAAGAGTCTCTTGTGTCCCAACACACCCAATACAATGATAAATTGTATAGGTGCACTAGTTCGGCGAAGAGATGGTGATACAAGTGCAATATGGATGGTAGTATAGGTTTTTGTAATCTGAAAATATAAAAACAGCAAGGTAACTAATGAAAAAAGTGAGCACAACCGGTATTGCAATCCGTTGAAACAAGGCCTAGGGTTCATACTTTCACTAGTGCAAGTTCTCTCAACAATAATAACATAATTGGATCATATAACAATCCCTCAACATGCAACAAAGAGTCACTCCAAAGTCACTAATAGTGGAGAACAAACGAAGAGATTATTGTAGGGTACGAAACCACCTCAAAGTTATCCTTTCGGATCGATCTATTCAAGAGTCTGTAGTAAAATAACACGAAGCTATTCTTTCTGTTCGATCTATCCTAGAGTTCGTACTAGAATAACACCTTAAGACACTAATCAACCAAAACCCTAATGTCACCTAGATACTCCAATGTCACCACAAGTATCCGCGGGTATGATTATATGATATGCATCACACAATCTCAGATTAATCTATTCAACCAACACAAATAACTTCAAAGAGTGCCCCAAAGTTTCTACCGGAGAGTCAAGATGAAAACGTGTGCCAACCCTATGCATAAGTTCACAAGGTCACAGAACTCACAAGTTGATCACCAAAACATACATCAAGTGGATCACGTGAATATCTAATTGTCACCACAGATAAGCACATGCAAGACATACATCAAGTGTTCTCAATCCTTAAAGACTCAAACCGATAAGATAACTTCAAAGGGAAAACTCAATCCATTACAAGAAGGTAGAGGGGGAGAAACATCATAAGATCCAACTATAATAGAAAAGCTAGCAGTACATCAAGATCATGTCGAATCAAGAAAACAAGAGAGAGAGAGAGATCAAACACATAGCTACTGGTACATACCCTCAGCCCCGAGGGTGAACTACTCCCTCCTCGTTATGGAGAGCGCCGGGATGATGAAGATCCCCCCTCCGGCAGGGTGCCGGAACAGGGTCCTGATTTGTTTTTGGTGGCTACAGAGGCTTACGGCGGCAGAACTCGGGATCTAGGTTTCTTTTCGGGGTTTTCTGTATTTATAGGAATTTTTGGCGTCGGTCTCACGTCAGGGGGGTCTCAGAGTCGTCCACGAGGCAGGGGGCGCGCCTAGGGGGGTAGGGCGCGCCCTCCACCCTTGTGGACGGCTCGGGACTCTTCTGGCCCAACTATTTTACTCCAGGGGCTCCTTTTGGTCCATAAAAAATCATCAAAAATTGGCACGTAAATTGGACTCCGTTTGGTATTCCTTTTCTGTAAAACTCAAAAACAAGGAAAAAAACAGAAACTGGCACTGGGCTCTAGGTCAATAGGTTAGTCCCAAAAATCATATAAAATAGCATATAAATGCATATAAAACATCCTAGATGGATAATATAATAGCATGGAACAATCAAAAATTATAGATACGTTGGAGACGTATCAAGCATCCCCAAGCTTAATTCATGCTCGTCCTCGAGTAGGTAAATGATAAAAGCAGAATTTTTGATGTGGAATGCTACCTAACATATTTATCAATGTAATCTTCTTTATTGTGGCAAGAATATTCAGATCCATAAGATTCAAAACAAAAGTTTAATATTGACATAAAAATAATAATAATAATACTGCAAGCATACTAACAAGGCAATTATGTCTTCTCAAAATAACATGGTCAAAGAAAGTTTATCCCTACAAAATCATATAGTCTGGCTATGCTCCATCTTCATCACACAAAATATTCAAATCATGCACAACCCCGATGACAAGCCAAGCAATTGTTTCATACTTTTGACATTCTCAAACCATTTCAACTTTCACGCAATACATGAGCGTGAGCCATGGACATAGCACTATAGGTGGAATAGAGTGGTGGTTGTGGAGAAGACAAAAAGGAGGAAGATGGTCTCACATCAACTAGGCGTATTAATGGGCTATGGAGATGCCCATCAATAGATATCAATGTGAGTGAGTAGGGATTCCCATGCAATGGATGCACTAGAGCTATAAATGTATGAAAGCTCAACAAAAGAAACTAAGTGGGTGTGCATCCAACTTGCTTGCTCACGAAGACCTAGGGCATTTTGAGGAAGCCCATTATTGGAATATACAAGCTAAGTTCTATAACGAAAATTCTGACTAGTATATGAAAGTGACAAAATAAGAGACTCTCTATCATGAAGATCATGGTGCTACTTTGAAGCACAAGTGTGGTAAAAGGATAGTAGCATTTCCCCCTCTCTCTTTTTCTCTCATTTTTTATATATTTTTTTGGGCCTTTCTTTTTTTGCCTCTTTTTATTTTATTTTATTTTCCGTCCGGAGTCTCAACCCGACTTGTGGGGGAATCATAGTCTCCATCATCCTTTCCTCACTGGGACAATGCTCTAATAATGATGATCATCACACTTTTATTTACTTACAACTCAAGAATTACAACTCGATACTTAGAACAAAATATGACTCTATATGAAGGCCTCCGGCGGTGTACCGGGATGTGCAATGAATCAAGAGTGACATGTATGAAAGAATTATTAAGGTGGCTTTGCCACAAATACGATGTCAACTACATGATCATGCAAAGCAATATGACAATGATGAAGCGTGTCATAATAAACGGAATAGTGGAAAGTTGCATGGAAATATATCTCGGAATGGCTATGGAAATGCCATAATAGGTAGGTATGGTGGCTGTTTTGAGGAAGGTATATGGTGGGTGTATGGTACCGGTGAAAGTTGCATGGCACAAGAGAGGCTAGCAAATGGTGGAAGGGTGAGAGTGCGTATAATCCATGGACTCAACATTAGTCATAAAGAACTCACATACTTATTGCAAAAATCTATTACTTATCGAAACAAAGTACTACGCGCATGATCCTAGGGGATAGATTGGTAGGAAAAGACCATCGCTCATCCCCGACCGCCACTCATAAGGAAAAATCAAAAAATAAATCATGCTCCGACTTCATCACATAACGGTTCACCATATGTGCATGCTACGGGAATCACAAACTTTAACACAAGTATCTCTCAAATTCATAACTAGTCAACTAGCATGACTCTAATATCACCATCTTCATATCTCAAAACAATCATAAGGTATCAAACTTCTCATAGTCTTCAATGCACTTTATATGAAAGTTTTTTATTATATCCCTCTTGGATACCCATCATATTAGGACTAGTCTTATAACCCAAGCAAATTACCATGCTGTTTAAGACTCTCAAAATAATACAGTTGAAGCATGAGAGTTCATCTATTTCTTCAAAATAAAACCACCGTCGTGCTCTAAAAAGATATAAGTGAAGCACTAGAGCAAATGACAAACTACTCCAAAAGATATAAGTGAAGATCAATGAGTAGTCGAATAATTATGTAACTATGTGAAGACTCTCTAACATTTAGGAATTTCAGATCTTGGAAGTTTATTCAAACAGCAAGAAAAACAAAACAAAATAAAATGACGCTCCAAGCAAAACACATATAATGTGGTGAATAAAAATATAGCTCCAAGTAAGGTTACCGATGAACGAAGACGAAAGAGGGGATGCCTTCCAGGGCATCCCCAAGCTTAGGCTCTTGTTTTCCTTGAATATTACCTTGGGGTGCCTTGGGAATCCCCAAGCGTAGGCTCTTTCCACTCCTTATTCCATAGTCCATCGAATCTTTACCCAAAACTTGAAAACTTCACAACACAAAACTCAACAGAAAACTCGTAAGCTCCGTTAGTATAAGAAAAATAAAATCACCACTTTTGGTACTGTTGTGAACTCATTATTTATTTATATTGGTGTAATATCTACTGTATTCTAACTTCTATATGGTTCATACCCTCCGATACTACTCATAGATTCATCAAAATAAGCAAACAACACACCAAAAACAGAATCTGTCAAAAACAGAACAGTCTGTAGTAATCTGATTTGTTCAAATACTTATGTAACTCCAAAAATTCTGAAATAGATTGGTGGACATGAGGAATTTGTCTATTAATCTTCTGCAAAAAGAATCAACCTAAAAGCACTCTTCTGTAAAAAAATGACAGCTAATCTCGTGAGCGCAAAGTTTCTGTTTTTTACAGCAAGATCACAAAGACTTCACCCAAGTCTTCCCAAAGGTTCTACTTGGCACAAACACTAATCAAAACATAAAACCACATCTAAACAGAAGCTAGATAAATTATTTATTACTAAACAGTAGCAAAAAGAAAAGAACAAAAATAAAATTGGGTTGCCTCCCAACAAGCGCTAACGTTTAACACCCCTAGCTAGGCATGATGATTTCAATGATGCTCACATAAATGATAAGAATTGAAACATAAAGAGAGCATCATGAGCAATATGACTAGAACATTTAAGTATAACCCACTTCCTATGCATAGGGATTTTGTGAGCAAACAATTTATGGGAGCAAGAATCAACTAGCATAGGAAAGCAAAACAAGCATAACTTCAAGATTTTAAGCACATAGAGAGGAAACTTGATATTATTGCAATTCCTACAAGCATATATTCCTCCCTCATAATAATTTTCAGTAGCATCATGAATGAATTCAGCAATATAACTATCACATAAAGCATTCTTTTCATGATCTACAAGCATAGAATTTTTATTACTCTCCACATAAGCAAATTTCTTCTCATTTATAGTAGTGGGAGCAAACTCAACAAAATAACTATCATGTGAGGCATAATCCAATTGAAAATTAAAATCATGATGAAAAGTTTCATGGTTATCATTGTTCTTTATAGCATACATGTCATCACAATAATCATCATAGATAGCAACTTTGTTCTCATAATCAATTGGAACCTGTTCCGAAATAGTGGGTTCATCACTAAATAAAGTCATGACCTCTCCGAAACCACTTTCATCAACATAATCATCACAAATAGGAGGCATGCTGTCATCATAATAAATTTGCTCATCAAAACTTGGGGGACTGAAAATATCATCTTCATCAAACATAGCATCCCCAAGCTTGTGGCTTTGCATATCATTAGTATCATGGATATTCAAAGAATTCATACTAACAACATTGCAATCATGCTCGTAATTAAAATATTTAGTGCCAAACATTTTAATGCATTCTTCTTCTAGCACTTGAGCACAATTATCAGAATCCTTATTTTCATGAAAGATATTAAAAAGATGAAGCATATGCGGCACCCTCAATTCCATTTTTTTGTAGTTTTCTTTTATAAACTAAACTAGTGATAAAATAAGAAACAAAAAGATTCGATTGCAAGATCTAAAGATATACCGTCAAGCACTAACCTCCCCGGCAACGGCGCCAAAAAAGAGCTTAATGTCTACTACACAACCTTCTTCTTGTAGACGTTGTTGGGCCTCCAAGTGCAGAGGTTTGTAGGACAGTAGTAAATTTCCCTCAAGTGGATGACCTAAGGTTTATCAATCCGTGGGAGGCGTAGGATGAAGATGGTCTCTCTCGAGCAACCCTGCAACCAAATAACAAAGAGTCTCTTGTGTCCCCAACACACCCAATACAATGATAAATTGCATAGGTGCACTAGTTTGGCGAAGAGATGGTGATACAAGTGCAATATGGATGGTAGATATAGGTTTTTGTAATCTGAAAATATAAAAACAGCAAGGCAACTAATGAGAAAAGTGAGCACACACGGTATTGCAACGCGTTGAAACAAGGCCTAGGGTTCATACTTTCACTAGTGCAAGTTCTCTCAACAATAATAACATAATTGGATCATATAACAATCCCTCAGCGTGCAACAAAGAGTCACTCCAAAGTCACTAATAGCGGAGAACAAACGAAGAGATTATTGTAGGGTACGAAACCTCCTCAAAGTTATCCTTTCTGATCGATCTATTCAAGAGTCTGTAGTAAAATAACACGAAGCTATTCTTTCTGTTTGATCTATCCTAGAGTTCGTACTAGAATAACACCTTAAGAAACAAATTAACCAAAACCCTAATGTCACCTAGATACTCCAATGTCACCACAAGTATCCGCGGGTATGATTATACGATATGCATCACACAATCTCAGATTCATCTATTCAACCAACACAAAGAAATTCAAAGAGCCCCAAAGTTTCTACCGGAGAGTCAAGATGAAAACGTGTGCCAACCCCTATGCATAAGTTCACAAGGTCACAAAACCTGCAAGTTTATCACCAAAACATACATCAAGTGGATCATGTTAATATCCCATTGACACCACAGATAAGCACATGCAAGACATACAACAAGTGTTCTCAAATCCTTAAAGACTCAATCCGATAAGATAACTTCAAAGGGAAAACTCAATCCATTACAAAAAGGTAGAGGGGGAAAAACATCATAAGATCCAACTATAATAGCAAAGCTCGCAGTACATCAAGATCGTTCCGAATCAAGAACACGAGAGAGAGGGAGAGATCAAAGACATAGCTACTGGTACATACCCTTAACCCCGAGGGTGAACTACTCCCTCCTCATCATGGAGAGCGCCGGGATGATGAAGATGGCCACCGGTGATGGATCCCCCCTCCGGCAGGGTGCCGGAACAGGGTCCCGATTGGTTTTTGGTCGCTACAGAGGCTTGCGGCGGCGGAACTCCCGATCTTGGTATCTTTTCGGGGGTTTCTATATATATAGGAATTTTTGGCGTCGGTCTCATGTCAGGGGGTCTCCGAGTCGTCCACAAGGCAGGGGGCGCACCCTCCACCCTCGTGGACGGCTCAGGACTCTTCTGGCCCAACTATTTTACTCTGGTGGCTCCTTTTGGTCCTTAAAAAATCATCAAAAATTGGCACGTCAATTGGACTCTGTTTGGTATTCCTTTTCTGTAAAACTCAAAAACAAGGAAAAAACAGAAAGTGGCACTGTGCTCTAGGTTAATAGGTTAGTCCCAAAAATTAGATAAAATAGCATATAAATGCATATAAAACATCCTAGATGGATAATATAATAGCATGGAACAATCAAATATTATATATATGTTTGAGACATATCAGACACCGCATTGATCGACGACGTGGGTCGTGCTTGAGTGGTTGGTGAGGCGGTTTTGCCTACGCGACCCCCGGCAGGCCCTGCCGGGGTGCATCGGATGCCTGCTTCCGGGGGTGGCATGGCCCCTTGCCGGGCTCGCTTGCCCGGCAAGGGAGGCCCTTCTCTTGTCGATATCTCACTCCTCTGGCTTGGCCTTAGTCTCTCTGAGCTGCACGATGGTTCTTCGAATCTCTTGATCCTTTGAGCTCTGACTTGGGCTGGTGCTTCAATCTTGCTCTTGTGCGTGTGCATAGTCTGGGCAATAGACCCAGGGTGTGTTGCACCGACAGAAGCCCCCGGGCCTGCCCCGAACGCGCTGCTGAGCGTCGTCGGGGTAGGGCCTAATAAGTGCATAGGCAGGGTTGCTGAAGGGGTTGGCCCTTTGATGTCTTCATTACTTCTTTATCAGCCTTGATTTTGGGACGATTTCCGGTTTCCCCGCACGTGGTGTAAAGCCAATAGTGGTGGGGCCGCTCCAATGATGGCCCGTGAATGACTTTAACGCACAGGGTAGAAACTGCCAATTTACTCTTCCTAGAGCGCGCCCTTATCCTTGGCCAGGTATGCGGCATGCATCGCGCGGGGTAGGTAACCGAGGCGCGTGGCGTGGGAGAGCATCATGGTGAGGGCCCGGTCGTCTTGAATTGGCAGAGGAGCACGGTGGCCGCCCGTTGATGGAGGAGCTCCCCTCCCTCCCCTGCCTACAAAAGAAGAGGTGAAGGGAGGGCGGAGTCATCCATCCTTGCACTTCTCCTCTTCTTCCTTTATTCTCTGCTTCTGCTGGTCATGTTGAAGAGAGGGGCCTGGGGCCAGGCCCCGGGCTCCTGCTTGGGGCTATTGTTTCCTCATGTTGGTGCTGACGCTCGGGCAGTGAGCCTGGTCCTTGCTGCGGCGAACTTCTTGGTTCCTTCGAAGCTCGGCCGGGAGGCGGGGCCGGAGATTGTTGGTAATCCCAACACTATCCCTCCCAGAAGTCTTGGGGCTGATGTCGATGAGAGGCGCGCCTTCCTGCCCGCTAAGGTGGGGAGCGGCGCGCCTCCAGCCCCCTGGCCTTCTTGGTCGTTCGCCGTCTTCCCAGGGGGTGCCGGACTGGAGTATCGTCCTTCCTCCAGAATGGTGTTGATGAAGATGAAGCCAGGGGAGAAGGAGAAGACGGGAGGTAGGTCGTCCAGTAGGAGTACGACTGTATCGACGCGTTTGTCTCGTACTGGCGACGTGCTGCCCGTCCGCCTGGCTCTCCTCCTCTTTCCCCGGCACCGTCATCACCGTTACCTCGGTTGTCGGGGAAAGGATCATTCCCCTGGTACTTTCGCCTCCCCCGAGGGGTCTTCTGGCTGGGCGCCGGCGTCTTCCTTTTCCGGTGCCTGTGCTGGAGCCCGCTGCTCAGCCCTGGAGGTGGTGACCAGGGGGCCGCCGAGGTGCTCCGCACGTCTGCCTCCTTCGCAGCCTCGCCACTCCCGGCCTTGTCAGGTTGTGCTTGCCAGCTCCTGACAAGGATCGGGGTGGCGTTGTGTAAGCGCGTCGCCCGTCCCCTTCTCTTCCCACCGCACTAACTGGGACAAGAGGGACAGGGAGAGGAGTTTACGGAGCACTTATCTTTTTTCAATCTTAAATCTGTAGGCAATCGCCAAATTTTAATTCAAATAATGTAATCTCGAGTCCATCTTTGTGTTCTGTAATGCTTGTATTTGTATTAGCATATGAATGAAAAATATGAACCTTGTCGGAACCCGTGCATGTGTACGTCCATGAAGAGGTGAGGTGCCTCTTTAATGTAAATAAACGTGGTTTCCCCGGCAGGCTATCCTGTCGGCACCCTCTTTGTCTGCCGGAGAGCTATGTCTGCCAGGGAACAGACAGAGGGGCCAGCCCCCCACCAACTCCTTTTTACCAAAGGCCACTGCGACTATCCTGACCGAAGCAACATTTGAGTCATGGATGGGAGCACCTAAGTTTCAAAAGAGGGGCGAGGTTTTCTCATGCAAAGTTATAGCTTTACAGAACACTAATGGAAAGGAGGTAAAACTTATTTGTTTGGCTTGCCGAGGATCGCTATGCTGGGCAATCTTCTCAATCTTTGTTGAAGCCAAGTCCACGGCAGGAACCTGCAACTTCATGCAGATGAGAATGAATGCAGGATGCGATCCTATCTATATGCATATGCAAATGCTCAGGAAATGCTTATGCAGTGAACTTGGTGTGCTCGTGCATGCATGCAATCTTAGTTGGGGGCCCCCCTACAACGCTTCTTTATTTTCTCTTGCACGGGGTCATTGCCCCGGCTTTGTACAAGGGGTTACATGCAGCTGAGGCAAGGCCTGTACAAAAGGGTGGCTGCCGGGCAGGGCCCGACAGCTGCGCCTTACGGGTAGTACTTGCGGAGATGCTCAATATTCCATGAGTTTTGCAACTGAGTGCCATCTCTGGTCTCCAGACAGACTGCACCAGGTCTGGTGACTTGTACCACCCGGTAAGGGCCATACCACTTTGGTGACAGCTTGTTTGTACCCTTGGCGGACTGAACGCGCCTAAGGACAAGGTCACCTTCCTCAAAATACCGAGCATGAACCCTACGGCTGTGATAGCGACGCAGGTCTTGCTGGCAGTGTGCATCATGCGTAGCATCCCGGAGACGGTTCTCCTCGAGTAGCACAGCGTCGTCACGCCGGTGCTGATCTTGCGCTACTTCATCGTAGGCAAGCACTCGAGGGGACCCATAAATGAGTTCTGTGGGGATAACTGCTTCTGCCCTGTAGACCAGGGAGAAGGGAGTCTGCCCGGTAGCTCGGTTAGGTGTCGTTCTGAGGGACTAGAAAACTACTGGCAGCTCCTTGATCCACCGCCTGCCGTGCTTCTGCAGCGTATCAAAAGTTCTTGTCTTGAGTGCACGTAGCACTTCAGCGTTCACCCTCTTGGCTTGTCCATTGCTCCGGGGGTGTGCCATAGAGGCTAATGAAATCTTGCATCTGAGGGTATGAACATATTGCATGAAGGCGTGGCTCGTGAACTGGGTGTCGTTGTCGGTGATGATCCTTGCCGGAACTACCAAACGACACACCAATTCTTTCAAGAACTTGATAGCTGACTAAGCAGTCACCTTTCTCACGGCAGTCACTTCCGGCCACTTTGTAAACTTTTCAATGACAACGAACAAGAATTCAAAGCCCCCGATTGCTCGGGGGAAGGGGCCTAGGATATCGAGCCCCAGACCAAAAATGGCCATGATAGAGGGATTGTCTGAAGGGCTTGGGCAGGCAGGTGTGTTCTCTTGGAATGGAACTGGCAGGCTTCACATGTCGTGACGAGCTCGACCGCATCTTGGTGGGCTTTGGGCCAATAGAATCCTTGCCAGAATGCTTTCTCAATGAATGCCCTTGATCCAATGTGGGAGCCGCACATTCCTCTATGAATCTCAACCAGCAGTTCCTTTCCATCCTCCCGGCAGACACACTTCAATTTCACACCGTTAGGCCTCCTTCTGTATAGAGTATCATCGACAAACTGATACATATTGGCCCTCCGGGCCACTTTTTCAGCTTCATCTTGGTCGCCGGGGAGTTCTCCGGTTTGGAGGAAGTGGACAATGTGCCTTGCCCAAGTTGGAGCCTGGGGCTCGGCAATGAGGACTAGCGGCACCTCCTCTGCTGCGGGAGTACCAGCCTCCTTCGCGGGGTCCATGGGCCCGGCTGGAGGGGGTGGTCCGGCAGGCTGTGAGGAGTTGTTTCTGGCAGGGTCTCTGCCGGGAGTGGACGGCTCGACCGGGAGAGGCTTACCATAGTCCAACTTTCTCCTTTTCCGGGCCATTGTTGCTGGTGATACGGAGGGCTGAGAGAGACGAAGAACAAAAGTTCCTGGTTCCACAGGAAGCTTCAGCCCAGCACACTTTGATAGGTGATCAGCTATGTTGTTTTCCGCACAGGGCACATGCTCTGTTTGCAACCCGTCAAAGTGCTCCTCCAATCTCCTCACTTCATCGATGTGTGCTTCCATCAATGGGCTTTGATAATCCTTGTTGACTTGTCTCACCACAAGCTGTGAATCTCCTCACATGATCAGCTTCTTGATTCCCAATTCTGCTACAATTCTGAGCCCGGCAAGGAGCCCTTCATACTCAGCTGTATTGTTGGTGGCTTCTTCCCGGGCAAAATGCATTTGGACGACGTACTTCAAGTGCTCCTCGGAGGGGGCAACAAGAAGCACGCCAGCCCTGCACCTTGTAGGGAAAAAGCACCATCAAAATACATAATCCATTCTTGGGGTGATTCCTTGTCGGGGATAGCTGTCTCTGTCACTTCCTCATCAGGGGTTGGCGTCCATTCTGCAATAAACTCTGCCAGTGCCCTGCTCTGAATAGTTGATGTGCTCTCAAATTTCAAACCAAAGTTGGATAAATCCAAAGCCCACTCCACTATTCTGCCAGTAGCCTCAGGGTTTCGGAGTATCCTTTGCAGCGGAAAACGAGTGACAACCGTGATCTCGTGGGCTTGGAAGTAGTGGCGCAGTTTCCTTGAGGCCATAATGAGACCAAAGATCAACTTTTGCACACCAGAGTACCTCGATCTAGCCCCCTGTAACAAGGAGCTCACGAAGTACACTGGGTGCTGCACCACTTTCTTCCTTGCCGCGTCCTTGGGGTTGTTCTCGTTGCCGTGCTCATTGATGTCCTGATCCTTATCTAACTCTGCTGCTTTCTGCTCACTTTCTTCCTCATCCACTTCTCACAGCGCTACCAAGGCCGCACTGACCACTTGGTTCGTTGCCGTCAAGTATAGCAACAACGGTTCTTGGGGTTTGGGTGCAACCAAGGTAGGCACAGACGATAGGTAGGCCTTCAACTCTTGCAGAGCTGCATCTGCTTTCGGGGTTCACTTCATCAGCCCTGCCTTGTTCAGAACTTTAAAGAATAGTAGGGCACGCTCGGCAGACTTGGAGATGAATCTACTTAGCGCGGCAACACATCATATTAAGCGCCTCACATCCTTAACTGTCCTTAGCACCTGGATCTGCTCAGTGGCTTTGATCTTGTCGGGGTTAGCTTCAATTCCCCGATGGGACACGAACAAATCAAGCAGCTTGCCACAGGGAACACCAAACACACACTTCTCCAGATTAAGCTTCAAACTGATCTTGCGCAAATTAACAAATGTCTCCTCCAAATCCTGGATAAGGGTGGCCTTATCCTTGGTTTTGACCATGGTATCATCCATATAAGCTTCTATATTTCTGTGTAACTGTGTCTCAAAACCAATCTGAACTGCCCTTGCAAAAGTGGACCCGACACTCTTTAGTCCGAATTTCATGCGGACAAAGCAGTATGTGCCACATGGAGTGATGAACGACGTCTTCTCTTCATCTTCTTTGGACATGAAGATCTGGTGATACCCGGAGTACGCGTCCATGAAGGAGAGCAAATCACAACCTGAAGTGGAATCCACAATCTGGTCAATGCGCGACAAGGGAAATGGGTCCTTCGGGCAAGCCTTGTTGAGATCTGTGAAATCAATGCAAAGCCTCCATTTCCCGTTTAGCCTTCTGGACTACCACTGGATTTGCTAACCACGTAGGGTGCAGTACTCCTCTGACCAAACCAGTTGCCTCCAGTTTCTTGATCTCTTCGGCAATGAACTGCTACCTCTCCAAGGCCTGCTTTCGGACTTTCTCCTTGACAGGTCGGGCATGTGGGCAGACAACAAGGTGGTGCTCGATTACCTCCCTAGGAACACCGGGGATATTAGATGGTTGCCAGGCAAACACATCGATATTCGCCCGCAGGAAGGCAATGAGCGCGCTTTCCTATTTGTCATCGAGGGTGGCGCTGATGGTGAAAGTACCATCAACGCCAGCCAGCCCTGTCGGGACCTTCTTCACTTGGGGTGCAGCAACCATGGATCTCTTGCTGTTGGAACACTCCGGCACATCCTCAATGAGTGTCGTGCACTCATAGGGAGCACGCTTCCCGAACTCCTTGTAGGAGGTCCTACAATCCCTCTTCTTCCCTTTGTTTTCCTTGGCGGGAGCCGCCGCGCCGCTGCCTCTGCCGCAACTGCATCCCGGTACATCTTATCCACACAGATAATTGCATCCTTCTCATCCGATGGGATAGTGATGACTCCCAGTGGTCCAGGCATCTTCAAGGTGTTGTAAGCATAGTGGGATGCCGCCATGAACTTGGCCACGGCCGGGGGTCCAAGAATCCCATTGTACGGCATGGGGAGATCAACCATATGAAACACAATCTTCTCAGTCTGATAGTTCAGTTCTCCCCCAAATGTCACTGGCAACGTAATCTTCCGTGTAGGACAGCTCATGCCGGGATTAACTCCTTGAAACGTGTCGGTAACCTCTAGCTCTTCTTCTCCTATATGAAGCTTGCTGATGACTGCCGGGGAAATGAGATTCAACCCGGCCTCGCCATCCACTAACATCTTTGTGACCTTGAAGTTGCGAATTGTTGGGAGACCAACAATGGCAAACATCCTACCGCAGTGGTGCGACCAGGGTGATCCTCTTCATCAAAGATGATGGCCGTGCGGGACCATTTGAGCGGCTTCTCGGCCTCTGGTGTTGGTTCCACGGCATTGATCTCTCGTGCCCATCGCTTGAGCTGGCGGTGAGAGGCGTGCAAAGATGCACCCCCATCAATGCATAGGGCGTCAGTGGCCTTCTGAAACTCCTCCTCACTTCTTTCCTCTTCATTCCCTCCATCACTCACATCATCACAGATTTCCTTCTCTTGACCCCTGGCGGGTTTTCCTAGGTTCCGAAAGGGTTTGCTGGGACGATTTGCTTCACCGCCTCGGCCCTTACCGCCAGCGGCATTCTGACCTTTTTCCTTGACACGCTTATCATATTCTGCCCTTTGTTTCTCGACAAGCTGCTCAACCTAGTAACACTCCTGAAGATCATGGCCCTTGGTCCGATGGATCTCGCAGTATGGCACATCGCTTTTCCCAGCTTTCTCGGCGGTAGCGGCTTCCCGGCAGGCAGTGCAAGCGGCAACTTCCTTGCCAGGGGCCTCAGCTTTGGTCTTCTTGCCGGTACTAGGTGTGCCCAAACCTTCCACAGTCATCACTGCCTTATCTCTTGGCTTCTTACTACGCTTCTTGCCCTTTCTCTGACTGATTGATTCATCCTCATCCTCTGAATCAACATTGATGCAACCTTCCTCTCCAGGCAACTTCCTTCCTTCCTCTATCCGAGCACACTTATCCACCAGTGTGTATAGCTCCTTCACAGTCTTGGGCAACCGCACGTTCATTTTGGAACGAATGCGACGGTTGCGCACATTGGACTAGAAAGCTGCTATAACGGCTGTCGGATGGATATTTGGAATATTTCTATGAACTTTGTTGAATCTCTGTAAGTACTTACGGAGAGTTTCTCCTTCCTTCTGCTGGAGAAGTTGCAGGTCGCTAGGCCTTCCGGGCTCTTGGTGGCCACCGGTGAAGGCACCGATGAACTCGTGGCACAGGTCTGCCCATGCCGAAATGGAGTTCTCCGGCAGGTGCATCAACCAAGACCTCATGTTGGACTTGAGGGCCAAAGGGAAGTAGTTGGCGAACACCTTCTCATCTCTTCCCTCGGCAGCCTGAACAGCGATGGTGTAGACACTCAGGAACTCTGCCGGGTTCAGCCTTCCATCGTATTTCTCAGGTATCTCTGGCTTGAACGTGCGAACAGACGGCCAATGGACTTGCGCAGCTCTCGTGTAAAGGCAGGGCAGCCGACCTCGAAAGGTAGGCACCTTCCAACACCGAGCGCAGGCTCGTCGACATTGAGGCCGTCGCACCCGTCGGTCTGGTGGAGGTCGTCACAACGTCGATCTATGCCGATGCGCATGTCTCCCTTCCGCCTATCCTCAGGGGCTCGACGTTGGCCTGGACGTGCTCGAGGGTCAGAAGAGGCAATCGAGACGTCGTCGGGGTATTGATTCTGCTGGGCCCGCGCCGACTGCCGTGGTGGGGACTGCACCGTGGGGACGGCCCCCTCTGTTCGACCAGCAGTACGGGTGGTCGCTGTCACTTAGGGTGGTTGTGGCGGGCCAGCTCGTCGTGAGCCCCCAGCTTCAGCAAAACCGACCAGGCTTTGGATGGTGGCACGCCATTCATCCATCTGCTCGGTTGCTGGCGCAAACCTCAGTAGCAGTTGAGCTCGCGCCATAGCCTCCGTGGTTGTGCTTGGCATAGACGTTGATGACGTCAACCATACCGTCGCCTGGCTCCTGACAGTGCCAGCAGCGGCGGTGCCGCGCCCACGCTGCTGTGGAACAACCACCTGGGCAGCGGGGTTGCGTGGCGGTGGTGCTCGAGGGTCAGCGGCTCCGTCGAGCGCAGCGGTCTGACTGGCTCGTCCGGGAGGAGGTGCAAGCGCCACGGCCACTCCATCGTGGGGGCGGCCGGAGGGCGATGGCTTACCCTGGACCGAGCGTCGTTGCTGCGGCTATGCCCATCGGTGGGGGGAGGGGTGCGGACAGAGTGACCCCCTCGCCCGCACCTTGCCGAGCATGACCGTCGATGCGTTGCTGATGCTGTTCTGCTCTGATATCTCCAGCCCCCGTGTCGGCCGTGGGGGAAGCAGTGATGGCGCCACCTGCTCCAACCACGTCCCCAGCAGCGTTCACGTCCTCGCTTACCTCCGCATCCCCCGTGGCGTTAGAGGCCGCGGGCGGTGAAGCCTTTGAGGTGGATGGATGGGCCGAAGTACCGGAATTCTTATTCTTCGGCGCTATGGTCGATGGCGTCGTCGAAGATGGGGATGGTGATGAAGATGACGCACTGCGCATGCTTTTAGGTTCGCACAAGCGAGCCCCCTACCTGGTGCGCCAAAGATGTCGCGGGATATCCGCGGCCACCTATGGGACCGGGAGGCCCCTGGCTGGTTCGGCAGGGGGACGTCACGTTGCACAAAGAGCACACCAGCGTACGGCATCACGGCAGAGAGCACACAAGCAATTTACCCAGGTTTGGGCCGCCGCGAGGCGTAAAACCCTACTCCTGCTTTCGTGGATTGATGGTGGAATGGAGGTGGTGAAGCATAGTACACTTGCCCGGCAAGGGTTGCCTTAGGGCAGTAGCGACTACGCTTGTATGGGGGTGTGGGTTCATTAATTTTCCAACCCTTCCTACAGGTGCCATGGGCCTCCTTTTATAGATCAAGGGGTCACCACAATGGAAAGGTAGTCATTTGCACTGATATGATAGCGAACAATGCTATCATACCTAACTCTGCGGGCTGACAGGGCGCATTAAATGCACCACTTAGTGTCACATCACTGGTTGCCTGGTGAGGCTTGCCGGGCTATCTTGCCAGCTCCGCTCCTATTCCCTTGACACGTCGCAGGACGGGTGTCATCTGTGGGTTTCTTCTGTAGGAAATGGCTGCCATGTGGGGAGTGACTGCCACTAATCACCTTGCGGCTTGACACCGCATTGATTGACAACATGGGTCGTGCTTGAGTGGTTGCTGAGGCGGTTTCGCCTCCGCGAGCCCCGGCAGGCCCTGCCAGGGTGCCTTGGATGCCTACTTCTGGGGGTGGTCTGGCCCCTTGCCGGGCTCGCCTGCCCGGGAAGGGAGGCCCTTCTCTTGTCGATATCTCGCACCTCTGGCTTCGCCTTAGTCTCTCTGAGCTGCACGATGGTTCTTCGAATCTCTTGATCCTTTGAACTCTGACTTGGGCTGGTGCTTCAATCTTGCTCTTGTGCCTGTGCACAGTCTGGGCAACAGAACCAGGGTTTGTTGCATCGACACCGAGGACACATGGGAATTATTGTCAAGTTAGTTTTCATCATGCTCATATAATCCACGTTCGTTACTTTGATAATTTGATATGTGGGTGGACCGGTGCTTGGGTGCTGCCCCTCTCGCAAGCATCCGCAACTACGAAAGAAGAATTAAGATAAATCTAACAATAGCATGAAACACATGGATCCAAATCAGCCCCTTATGAAGCAACGCAGAAACTAGGGTTTAAGCTTCTGTCACTCTAGCAACCCATCATCTACTTATTACTTCCCAATGTCTTCCCCTAGGCCCAAACAATGGTGAAGTGTCATGTAGTCGACGTTCACATAACACCACTAGAGGAAAGACAACATACATCTCATCGAAATATCGAACGAATACCAAATTCACATGATTACTTGTAACAAGACTTCTCCCATGTCCTCAGGAACAAACGTAACTACTCACAAAGCATATTCATGTTCATAATCAGAGGAGTAGTAATTATCATTAACGATCTAAACATATGATCTTCCACCGAATAAACCAACTAGCATCAACTATAAGCAGTAATCAACACTACTAGCAACCCACGGGTACCAATCTGAGGTTTTGAGACAATGATCGGATACAAGAGACGAACTAGGGTTTGAGAGGAGATGGTGCTGGTGAAGATGTTGATGGATATTGACCCCCTCTCGATGAGAGGATCATCGGTGATAACGATGGCGATGACTTCCCCCTCCGGAGGGAAGTTTCCCCGGCAGAACAGCTCCGCCGGAGCCCTAGATTGGTTCTGCCCAAGTTCCGCCTCGAGACGGTGGCGCTTCGTCCTGAAAGCTTTCCTTCTGATTTTTTCCAGGTCAAAACACACCATATAGCAGAAGATGGGCGTCGGGTGTCAGGACCCCGATCCCAAGTCACACCGATCTAGCCTGTAACACCTCATATAGCATTGCGGCCTCACGCACGGTACTCCCACGGGTGTCGCCTTACCATGGCCCGGGACCGTTTGCGCCTTTTGGCTCACGTATATGACAATGTCGCTAGCATCCATATGACAGAGAACCCGGGCCGACATGGCTAGTCGTGAACCCAAAGCGGCACTAACGTATGGGAACAGGCATACATGAATCAACATCGAACGTGTCGGTCAGCAGCGTGTGAATCCGGGCTGTAGCACTGGGCCAACAGGACTCCGGGAACCCGGGCTGTAGCAGGCTAGGCAGGACTCCGGATATCACCGCGTGACTTTTGCCCGAAGGGACAGACACAGGAACGATATGACTCACATGCCGGCCAGTCAAGTGTCCAGAGCAGTAGTGCTGGGCTAGCAGGACTCCGGTGAACCGGGCTGTAGCGGACTACTATGGCTCAAGGAGGCACTAGACTACATTTCCCCATAAGAGAGGCTGCTAAGGATAAACAACTAGGTTGTCGGATCCCACACATACCAAGCATTTCAAACATACACACAATATGCTCGATATGCGCAAATACAACATGGCATCACAACAAAACTCTACAACTCAAGTACTTTATTTAAAGGGCTCCGGAGAGCCTTACATAACTTGTTCATACAGATAGGGGTCGCATGACCCGACACTCAAGTCATACAATCATACAAGCACATGCGGAAGCAAACTGTCTGGGTACAGACACTAGAAAGAAAGAAGGCTTGACGAAGCCTGTCTATCTACATAGGCCCTTCACAAGCCTAGATCACCACCTGGGTGGCAAGTCACTCGTCGTCGTCGAGTTCTACGTAGAACCCGTCAGAAGGGGCGGTGTTGTCGTCTGAAAACAGTAATTAAAGCAACATGAGTACAAAGGTACTCAGCAAGTCTTACAACAGATCCTACTATACATGTTCATTCTCAAGAAGGTAGTGGGGTTATTGCAGCAAGCCAGCTTTGACTCTTGGCTAAGCTATCCTACGATACACCACTTGTGAAATAGTTTTCGCACACGAGTCCACTAATCACCATCTCAATACTCCACCGTGGATCCTCCCTCGTCATCCAACGAGAGGGCCATCCGCGGTACTCACACTTATCTTGAGGCTTTTAGTAGTATCCATTTACTTGTCTATGAACTGCATAAGCGACCAAGTAGTCCTTTACCGCGGATGCGGCTATTCGAATAGTTTCATACCCTGCAGGGGTGTACTTCGTCACACACGCTCTCACCACTTATCGCCGCTACACGACGTGTACTCGGCAACCTTCAAGCGGAAGCCCAACGTGGGTGTCGGCCACAGCCTACCTAAACACTCGAGTCTCTAGTCCAGGTTTATCGCCTATTCAGGTTCCATCCGCAGGGAGTCCGGCCGAGGTTTCCACATACGGCCCCGAACGATGTGTGCAGGGTTCCCGGTCACCAAACGGGCGACCCGGTACACCGGGCCACGAGCCTACCGCATCACAGCCCACCCCTTGGTCAGCGCTGTCCACGGCCTCCAGCTTACTACAAACACCAGAAACTACGTGCAACTCCTGGACAGAGGACAAGGGTGAATAAGAAGCCGAGGGGGTCCATTGGTTTCGGGCCCAATGTGTGGTAGTAGCTGAGTCTTAAATCACGCATACAGATCTCAGTTCTTAGGGACGGTCTCAATGAAACAACCCACCATGCACTCCTACATGGCCTCCCATCGATACCTTTACCAAATCGTATTCAACACTTCACTCTCATTACCGACACACGCACTTTCACTCTAGTTCATCACCCTGATGAGCCAGACCTGACACAACTCTAAGCGTAGCAAGCATAGCATTGTAGGAACACAACATGGCTCAATCAACTCCTACACATGCTAGTGGGTTTCATCTAGTTACTGTGGCAATGACAGGTCATGCAAAGGAAAGTGGGTTCAACTACCGCAACACACACAGCAGTTTGAATCGCGTTGTCTTAATGCAGTAAACGAGAGCAGAAGCGAGAAGATGGGTTTGTATCGAAATGATCAATGGGTTGCTTGCCTGACGGAGTGGTGGTGGGATACTGCCCTTCAGTTGGATACTCGTGAATATCCTTGGAGGCAGGACCTACCACAATGAACACATCGAAGCACAATCAACCCCAAGCAAGTGCAACAATATGATGCATGCATGAGACATGGCAAAATGGATGTATTGGGCTAATGCAACTAAGGCCAGAAAGGTTTGGACTAATTTGAATCAAGGATTCAAATTCCAAGTCCGTAAATGGCCCATATTAGTGCTTTATCTTGTTCTGTATAAAACAGTAGATTAACTTGCTTAATCATGCATGAAACCAGTACAGATGGATAGAATGGATTTTTCTGATCATTTTTCATATATAAATCTTTTCATTCTGAGCTATAGATTATTTTCTATGATTTTTTGAAGTTTGTGATAATTTCTGGAATTTCCAATGTAAGAATAATTCCAGTAAATGCTTTATTGCGTCAGCCTGACGTCAGTGTGACGTCAGCAGGTCAACGGGGTCGTCCAGGTCAAACCTGACGTGTGGGTCCCCTGTGTCAGTGTCACTGTTAGATATTTAGTTAATTAGGATTAGTTTTAATCTCCGACTTAGTTAAATCAGCAGGCGGGCCCCACTTGTCAGTGACCCTGGGGGGGTCAAACCGTGGTCAAACCACGCTGACTCGCCGGCGTTTAGCCGCCGGCGACGTCCAGACGCGGCGGTGGTGTGCGGGATTGCTCCTCCGGCGACCAAAAGGACGGTGGAGAGCACCTACGTGTAGCTGGGGGCGAACCGCGTCGACTGGTGGTGGTAGTGGAGCTCGGGGTCGCCGGAATCGACGCCGGCGACGAGCCGTGCGGCTGCCGGAGTACGGGCGTGGTTGAAACCGTAGCTAGAGAGCACGGCGAGGGACATGCGATGGCGCTACGGGTTCCTGGCGTTGCGGTGAAGCTAATGGCTATGGTGGTGTGGCCGTTGGATGGCCGGAGCCTCGTCGGCGACGAGCTCGTGCGGCGGCGCGTTCGGGTGAGCTTCGTGCGGTGGCTACAGAGCTCGAGGGAGAGAGAGGAGAGGATGGGAAGGTAGCCATGCTCACGGCGGTTGCGACGGAGCAGACGGCGAGGTCGGAGACGAGCTGTAGCAGTGGCGACGGCGGAGGGGATCTCCGACGGGGAGCGGCGAAGGCGAGGTCGGTGGCGGAGCTTCGGGGCAAACGAGCGCTCGGGGCTCGGCTTGCTCGAAGGAGTGGGCGACGGCGGAGCTGTAGGACATAGTGGGATGGCGCGAGGTCGACGGTGGCCGCGGTTACTCCGGTGAGGTGTCTGCGGCGGCGTCGGCCATGGTGGGGAAAAGGCGAGGGAGAGGCGATGGGGGAGAATGACGATGTCCAGGGGCTCAGGGCGCGTCGAGGGAGGTCGTCCAGCTCATCCGCGGCGAGGGCGGCAAGCAGCTGGCGCGGTGGCGAGCTCGCGCTCGCCGCGTCAGCTCTCTGCCTGCTCTGGCGAGGGCAAGCACCTCGCTGGCGCGGGCCAGCACAGTGCTAGGCCGCCAGGTGGGCTGCCAGGTGAGTTCTCTGCCTTCTGTTTCTTTCTCTTTTTTTTATATATTTCTGTACTGTGTTTTGAAATAGTAAAAATACTATTTCATTTAGAAAAACCCTGAAACTATTCTGAGGCACCTTTGAGATTATTCCCAACAGCCTAAAAATACTTTCAAAATTATTTGGGCATTTGAAAATATTTATAGCATTTAAAATGCCCAAATGCAAGTACTTATGACTTGTGCAAAAATCCAAGATGGCCTCCAAAAATATGAAACCATTTTTGGCAGAGGTTTTAGCAAGGACCAAAGGTGGTGAACATTTATGGAGGGCATTTCAGGTTCATTGAAAAGAGTTTTAGTAAACCCTAGTTGTTCCAGGGGGGGTGCTGGGGGTTTCTGGCATTCCCCATTTCAGGTTTCTGTGAAATGTAGACATGATGCAACACTCTAATGCATGAACTAGCTAGGATGTGACATCGGGGGCCTGCCAGGTGGCCCACAAGACCGAATGGCGCACCCTCCACCCTTCTGGATGGCAGGTGGCCCCCCTCTGGTGCTTTCTTCGCCTAATATTTTTTATATATTCCAAAAATATTCTCCGTGAAGATTCAGGACTTTTGGAGTTGTCCAGAATAGGTCTCTAATATTTGGTCCTTTTCCAGTCCAGAATTCCAGTTGCCGGCATCCTCCCTCTTCATGTAAACCTTATAAAATAAGAGAGAAAAGGCATACGTATTATGATATAACGTGTAATAATAGCCCATAATGCAATAAATATCAATATAAAAGCATGATGCAAAATGGACGAATCAGACAATGATACTGTGAAGTTGAAATTATTTCCTTTCTCTTTGAGAGATCGTGCAAAATTTTGGTTTTCTTCTTTGCCTCACAATAGTATCGATTCATGGGATAAGTGCAAAGATGCTTTTATTACTAAGTATTTTCCACCCGCGAAAATTATTTCCCTTAGGACTCAGACCATGAATTTTAAGCAACTTGAGCATGAACATGTTGCACAATCTTGGGAAAGAATGAAATTGATGCTAAGAAATTATACTACTCATGGTTTAAATCTTTGGATCATCGTACAAAAAATTTATGCGGGATTGAATTTTGTTTCTCAAAATCTTTTAGATTCTGCCATGGGTGGTACTTTTATGTAAATTACTTTGGGTGAAGCTACTAAATTGCTATTAATATTATGGCAAATTATTCACAGTGGCATAAAAGAGCACCTACTAGTAAAAAGGTTAATTCGGTTGAAGAAATTAGTACGTTGAGTGAAGAATTTGACACTCTTATGAAATTGGTTTCTAATAAAAGTGCTCCAATTGATCTTAATGATGTGCCTTTGTCTACTTTGATTGAGAAAAATAGTGATCCCGCAGAAGTGAATTTTATCTCGCGAAACAATTTTAATAACAATGCTTATAAATGTAATTTTAATCCTAGGCATTTTCCTGTAAATTCCTCTAATAATTATGGTAATTCCTATGGTAATTCTTCTTACAATAATAATAGGAACCCCTCTTATCTTGAGAATAATATTAAAGAATTTAGCAATGCTCAAAAAGCTTTCAATACTGTCAGGGGAAACGATACCTACGGGATCGTGAGGAATCCCTTTTGCTACGGTTGGTGGGCGCGGGGCTCTGGAAAGGGCGGGATCGAGAGATCAACGCAGGGGGATTATCAAGGTTCGGGCCGCAAGTGATGCGTAATACCCTACTCCTGCTGGTTTATGTTTATCTGGTGTTCTTGGACTAGCTACAAAGCGTGCAGGGTCCACAAGATCTGAATCCTTCCTCAATACGCCGCGGGCCTCCTTTTATAGTCAAAAGGGGCTGCCACAGTGGCACACAGGAGGTGGAAAGTTGTACAGTAGTCGAGTCTATCTCCTGGCACCGTAGGACAAACGCATTTAATGCACTGCCGATGTGCCCTTCTTGCTTTATCGGGGACGGCAAGGAAGCTCGTCCCAGCTGTCGCCGCCTTACCTGGATTCGACGCGCGTCCGAGCTGACGAGGCGTGTAGCGCCATGTTGGCTGGCTGGCTGCTGAGTTGGTGCGGTGGCAGAGTCTTCACGAAGATCTGCATGCCACCACGCATGTGCTTGCTGAGTTGGCCTAGAGGCCGCACGACGCCACGCAGGTGCTCGCCTAGTTGGTGGGCTGGCAGCTGTGTGGGAAAGGCGGTGGAGTCTTGACAGGTGTGGGCCTGGCGGTGGCCACGCAGATGTCTTCGGCAAGGGCCTTGCTGGGGCCCCGGCAAGGGCCTTGCCGCGGCATCATGGGTGCCCCCGGCAAGGGTCTTGCCGGGGGGACTCGTGGGTATCCTCGGCAAGGATCTTCCCGAGGATCTTCGTCTTCTGATTCTCATCTAATCTTGCATGTTCTTGGTCTTCACAAAGATCTGCATGCCACCACGGAGGCGCCTCCCAAGCTTTGGTTCCAATGTGGTTGAGGGCGTTGGAACTCTCAGGCTCAAGGGTGGCAGCCCTGCTGGCGTTCGGCAAGTTGCCAGGCGCCCCGGCAAGGGCCTTGCCGGGGGAGTCCACCTCGCCCTTCTGCTCTTTGTGTTTCTGGCTTGGCGTTGGTCTTGTCATCTTGTGCATTTGCTTCCTCTGCCCCACCAAGCATGGCCAGGGGCTGTGACTGCCCGCGCACAAGTAAAGGGGTATAAAAAAAGGACCCCTACTTTTGTACACCGACAGGAGCCCCCGGGCCTGGACCGCATATAAGCGCGGGGCGTTATTGGGCCAGGCCCAGAATGGTGCGCGGGCGCGCGGGCGGTGGAGTTTTTACCGCAATAACTCCCTCGCCAGTTGCACTTCCACATGACCCGCATTCAATGCACGACGTGGGGGTCGTGCGTGACGTGGGGGTCATGCGTGGGTCGGTTGCTGCCCTCATGCGTCACATCTTGGTAAATGGTAAAGATGCGGCCCGCGCCTTCCCCATAAAAAGGAAAAAACCGCAGCCGAGCTACTCATTTATCCTCTGCGCCTCTTCCAATCTCGGAACCACCGTTCCTCTCTTCTTCCTCACGCGAAATATTCGAAATTCTTGCCTCTGCTTGCTGCCGCTGCGACCCCATTGCTCTTGATCCTTCGCCCCCTCCCAGCGGCCATGGCGCCCAAAACTAACAGGGGCAAGGGAGCGACCAAGGATGCCAGGGAGAAGAAGGCCCCGCAGAGCGAGTCGGCGGTGCGGCGGACGCGGCTCGCCTATGATGACCCACAAGTATAGGGGATCTATCATAGTCCTTTCGATAAGTAAGAGTGTCGAACCCAACGAGGAGCAGAAGGAAATGATAAGCGGTTTTCAGCAAGGTATTCTCTGCAAGCACTGAAATTATCGGTAACAGATAGTTTTGTGATAAGATAATTTATAACGAGCAAAAAGTAACAAAAGTAAATAAAGTGCAGCAAGGTGGCCCAATCCTTTTTGTAGCAAAGGACAAGCCTGGACAAACTCTTATATAGAGAAAAGCGCTCCCGAGGACAGATGGGAATTTTCGTCACGTTCGTATGATTCGCATTCGGTACTTTGATAATTTGATATGTTGGTGGACCGGTGCTTGGGTGCTGTCCTTACTTGGAGAAGCATCCCACTTATGATTAACCCCTATTGCAAGCATCCGAAACTACAAAAGAAGTATTAAGGTAAACCTAACCATAGCATGAAACATATGGATCCAAATCAGCCCCTTACGAAGCAACGCATAAACTAGGGTTTAAGCTTCTGTCACTCTAGCAACCCATCATCTACTTATTACTTCCCAATGCCTTCCTCTAGGCCCAAATAATGGTGAAGTGTCATGTAGTCAACATTCACATAACACCACTAGAGGAGAGACGACATACATCTCATCAAAATATCGAACGAATACGAAATTCACATGACTACTAAGTAAGATTTCTCCCATGTCCTCAAGAACAAACGTAACTACTCACAAAGCATATTCATGTTCATAATCAGAGGGGTATTAATATGCATATAGGATCTGAACATATGATCTTCCACCAAATAAACCAACTAGCATCAACTACAAGGAGTAATCAACACTACTAGCAACCTACAAGTACCAATCCCAGACATAGAGACAAGAATTGGATACAAGAGATGAACTACGGTTTGAGAGGAGATGGTGCTGGTGAAGATGTTGATGGAGATTGACCCCCTCCCGATGAGAGGGTCGTTGGTGATGACGTTGGCAATGATTTCCCCCTCCCGGAGGGAAGTGTCCCCGGCAGAACAGCTCCGCCGGAGCCCTAGATTGGTTCCGCCAAGGTTCCGCCTCGTGGCGGCGGAGTCTTGTCCCGAAAGCTTGCTTATGATTTTTTTCTCGGACGAAAGACTTCATATAGCAAAAGATGGGCACCGAAGGGCCACCAGGGGACCCACGAGGCAGGGGGCGCGCCCAGTGGGGTAAGGCACGCCCCCCACCCTCGTGGCCAGGGTGTGGGTCCCCTCTGGTATTTTCTTTGCTCAGTATTTTTTATTATGTCCAAAAACAACTTCCATGGAGTTTCAGGACTTTTGGAGTTGTGCAGAATAGGTCTCTAATATTTGCTCCTTTTCCCGCCCAGAATTCCAGCTGCCGGCATTCTCCCTCTTTATGCAAACCTTGTAAAATAAGAGAGAATAGGCATAAGTATTGTGACATAATGTGTAATAACAGCCCATAATGCAATAAATATTGATATAAAAGCATGATGCAAAATGGACGTATCAACTCCCCCAAGCTTAGACCTCGCTTGTCCTCAAGCGGAAGCCGATAACGATAAATATGTCCACATGGTTAGATGTAGAGGTGTCGATAAAATAAAATACGGACATGAGGGCATCATGATCATTATTAAAACAGCAATATATATGGATTTTGTCATATGATTTCTTATGCTCAAGTAATAATCTATTCACAAAGTCAAGTATGAATCAGAAACTTTATTGAGAATCAACAAACTATAATCTCAGTCATTGAAGCAATTGCAATTTATCATAACATCAGAAAGAGTCTATGTCAGAGCTTTTTAGCAAGCCCACATACTCAACTATCATTTAGTCTTTCACAATTGCTAACACTCACGCAATACTTGTGGTTATGGAATTTTAATCGGACACAAAGAAAGATAGGGGCTTATAGTTTCGCCTCCCAACCTTTTACCTCAAGGGTAATGTCAACAATAATAGTTTCATGCTAACTTACATCCAATTAGATATATATATATATATATATCAGGATCTTTCCAACACACTATGCTTGCCAAAGGATAAAATGTAAAAAAGAAAGGTGAAGATCACCATGACTCTTGCATAAGGTAGAAGATAAAAGTAAAAGATAGGCCCTTCGCAGAGGGAAGCAGAGGTTGCCATGCGCTTTCAGAGTTGGATGCACAAAATCTTAATACGAAAGAACGTCACTTTATATTGCCACTTGTGATATGGACCTTTATTATGCAGTCCGTCGCTTTTATTTCTTCCACATCACAAGATCGTATAAAGCTTATTTCCTCCACACTAATCAATCATACATATTTAGAGATTAATTTTTATTTCTTGCACCGATGACAACTTACTTGAAGGATCTTACTCAATCCATAGATATATATGGTGGACTCTCATGGCAAAACTAGGATTAAGGGTATTTAGAAGCACAACTAGTATCTCTACTTGGTGCAAAGAATTTGGCTAGCATGAGGGGGGAAGGAAAGCTCAACATGTTGGATGATCCATGACAATATACTTTATCTCAGACATAAGAAAACATAACCCATTACGTTGTCTTCCTTGTCCAACATCAACTCTTTAGCATGTCATATTTTAATGAGTGCTCACAATCATAAAAGATGTCCAAGATAGTATATCTATATGTGAAACCTCTCTTTCTTTATTACTTCCTATTAATTGCAACGATGACCAAAACTATGTTTGTCAACTCTCAACAACTTTTAATCATCATACTCTTTATATGTGAAGTCATTACTCCCCATAAGATCAATATGATCTCTTTATTTCTTTTTATTCTTTTCTCTTTTCTTTTATTCCCTCAAGATCATAGCAAAATAATCAAGCCCATGACTCAACACTAATCTTTATTATATAGCTCACGGACTCGATTACATAGAGGGATCATAAAGCAAAACTCAAAACTAGATCATACTAAAACTTTTATTCTACTAGATCAAGATATTGCTAAAAGGGTCGAACTAAGAAAAACGGTAAAGATAGAGATGTGATGGTGATATGATACCGGGGCACCTCCCCCAAGATTGGCAGTTGCCAAGGGGAGTGCCCATACCCATGTGATTATGTCTCCTTTGCTGGTGAAGGGGTTGTTGATGATGTAGGCTTGTCGTCCATCTTCCAAGGCATAGGCTCACCGTCATAGAAGGATGATCGAGTCTCCGGGATCCTTAAATGTGGAGCCAAACTCATCCTCTTGAATCTATATTCATACTCACAGTTTTGGTTTTGCAGGTCATAGATTTGGGCTTGGAGGTGCTCGATTTTCTAGTGGAGCTTGAAGATGGCCTCCCTAATGTCCTTGGCATCCAGCTTGTAGTTGTTGGTAAACTCCATGATCATTATGTGATTGGAGTCAAGTCCACGCTCCACCATCTCCTGGCACTTGAAAACTTGTTGCTCCATTGCCTCGAGCCTTGTCTCCACGCTTCCGGTCCTCCTTGGTCCCACAACGTCGCGGATGTGCAGCACTCCCTCATGCATCTCAATGGTTTGAGGGTGTTGCAGCACCTCCGCGAGGTAGGGGTTGATGACCTTCTCAAAGAACTTGTCCTTGGGGGCACCTGGAGACGTCATGATGATCTAGATCTGCCAGAAAAACAACTTGAAACAAGAATAGAAGACAATTGCGTGATACAGGAGTCAAAACCTTTGGGAGATTATATAATGAATTTTTACCGACCAAAATACGTATCGTGCAAGAAAACGGAGTTCGGAGAGCGCACGAGGTGCCCACGAGGTAGGGGGGCGCGCCCTCCACCCTCGTGAAGGCCTCGTGTCCTTCCCGGACTGCTTCTTATTTTTCTATTTTTCTAAATATTCCAAAACGAAGAAAAATTGCCATTAGAACTATTTTGGAGTCGGTTTACTTACTGTACCACATACCTATTCCTTTTCGGAGTCTGAAACATTCTGGAAAGTGTCCCTTGTGTATTCCTCTGGTGTTACGGTTTCGATAACATTAGTTTCAACATTTATAGGATTACCTGAGATATAATGTTTGATTCTTTGACCGTTCACCACCTTCGGATTTGTGCCTTCGAAGTTGTTGATTTTTATGGCACCGGAACGATAGACCTCCTCGATAACGTAAGGACCTTCCCATTTAGAGAGAAGTTTTCCTACAAAAAATCTTAAACGAGAGTTGTATAGCAATACATAATCACCTACATTAAACTCACGCTTTTGTATTCTTTTGTCATGCCATCTTTTAACCTTTTCTTTAAACAATTTGGCATTCTCATAGGCTTGGGTTCTCCATTCATCAAGTGAGCTGATGTCAAATAACCTCTTCTCACCGGCAAGTTTGAAATCATAGTTGAGCTCTTTAATAGCCCAATATGCCTTATGTTCTAGTTCAAGAGGTAAGTGACATGCTTTTCCATAAACCATTTTATAAGGAGACATACCCATAGGATTTTTATATGCAGTTCTATAGGCCCATAATGCATCATCAAGTTTCTTGGACCAATTCTTTCTAGATCTATTAACAGTCTTTTGGAAAATTAATTTGAGCTCTCTATTACTCAATTCTACTTGACCACTAGACTGTGGATGATAAGGAGATGCAATTCTATGATTAACATCATATTTAGCAAGCATTTTACGGAAAGCACCATGAATAAAATGTGAACCACCATCAGTCATTAAATATCTAGGGACTCCAAACCACGGAAAAATAACTTCTTTAAGCATCTTAATAGAAGTGTTATGATCAGCACTACTAGTTGGAATAGCTTCTACCCATGTAGTAACGTAATCAACAGCAACTAAAATATGTGTATATCCATTAGAGGCAGGAAACGGTCCCATATAATCAAAGCCCCAGACATCAAATGGCTCAATAACAAGTGAATAATCCATAGGCATTTCTTGACGTCTACTAATATTACTAATTCTTTGACATTCATCACAAGATAAGACAAACTTACGGGCATCCTTAAAGAGAGTAGGCCAATAAAAACCGGATTGCAATACCTTATGTGTAGTTCTGTCTCCAGCGTGGTGTTCTCCATAAGCTTCGGAGTGACACTTGCGTAGGATCTGTTCATGCTCATGATCAGCTACACAACGTCTAATGACACCATCTACTCCTTCTTTATAAAGATGTGGGTCATCCTAGAAATAATGTCTTAAATCATAGAAAACTTTTTCTTTTGCTGGTATGTGAAACTAGGTGGTATAAATTTAGCAACAATGTAATTAGCATAATCAGCATACCATGGAGCAGTACGAGAACCATTTATGACATTTAATTGTTCATCAGGAAAGCTATCATCAATAGGTAGTGGGTCATCAAGAACATTTTCTAACCTAGACAAGTTGTCTGCAACGGGGTTCTCAGCTCCCTTTCTATCAAATGCAAAAAAAATCTTGTAGCAAGAGAACCCATCTAATAAGTCTAGGTTTAGCATCTTTCTTTTCCATAGGATATTTAATAGCAGCATGATCAGTGTGAACAGTTACTTTAGAATCAACAATATAAGGTCTAAACTTATCACAAGCAAATACAACTGCTAAGAATTCTTTTTCAGTAGTAGCATAATTTCTCTGGTCATTGTCTAGAGTTTTACTAGCATATTGAATAACATTTAATTTCTTATCAACTCTTTTCCCTAGAACAGCACCTACAGCATAATCACTAGCATCACACATAATTTCAAAAGGTAAATTCCAATCAGGTGGCTGAACAATAGGTGCAGAGATCAATGCTTTCTTAAGTATTCAAATGCTTCTACACAATTATCATCAAAGACAAATGGTATATCTTTTTGTAATATATTAGTCAGAGGCCGAGAAATTTTTGAGAAGTCCTTAATGAACCTCCTATAAAATCTAGCGTGACCAAGGAAACTTTTTATACCTTTGATGTCCTTGGGACATGGCATCTTTTCAATAGCATCAACTTTAGCTTTATCAACTTAAATACCTCTTTCATAAATTTATGCCCCAAGACAATACCTTCATTAACCATAAAGTGGCACTTCTCCCAATTCAAGACAAGATTAGTTTCTTCACATCTCTGCAAAACTCGATCAAGGTTGCTCAAGCAATCATCAAAAGAGGATCCATAAACGGAGAAATCGTCCATGAAAACCTCACAAATCTTTTCACAAAAGTCAGAGAATATAGCCATCATGCATATTTGAAAGGTAGCAGGTGCATTACATAAACCAAAATGCATACGTCTATAAGCAAAAGTACCGAAAGGGTAAGTAAAAGTAGTCTTTGCTTGATCATGAGCTGACACAGGTATTTGAGAGAAACCAGAATAACCATCTAGAAAGCAAAAATGTGTATGTTTGGATAATCTTTCTAGCATTTGATCAATAAAAGGTAAGGGGTAATGATCTTTTTTAGTAGCTTTATTTAATTTGCGGAAATCAATTACCATCCTATAACCTGTAATAATTCTTTGCAGAATCAATTCATCTTTATCATTAGGAACGACAGTAATACCTCCCTTCTTAGGGACACAATGGACAGGACTTACCCACTGACTATCAGCAACGGGATAGATTATACCTGCCTCGAGGTGCTTTAGTATTTCCTTTCTTACCACTTCTTTCATCTTCAGATTCAGCCGTCGTTGGTGATCAATAACTAGTTTGGCATCTTTCTCCAAATTTATTTTGTGTTGACATAGAGTGGGACTAATGCCCTTAAGATCATCAAGAGTATATCCAATAGCAGCACGGTGCTTCTTCGGAGTTTTCAATAATTTTTCTTCCTCCTTCTCTGAAAGGTTAGCACTAATAATAACAGGATATACCTTCTTTTCATCAAGATAAGCATATTTAAGAGTATCACGCAATGGTTTAAGCTCAAACACGGGATCACCCTTGGGTGGAGGAGGATCCCCTAGGATTTCCACAGGCAAGTTGTGTTTCAGAATGGGTCCCTGTTTAAAGAATACTTCATCTATTTCCCTTCTTTCATTCATAAACATATCATTTTCATGGTCTAGTAGATATTGTTCTAAAGGATCACTAGGAGGTACGACAATAGAAGCAAGACCAATAATTTCATCTTTACTAGGCAATTCCTCTTCACAGTGTTGTCTACGAAATTTAGAAAAGTTGAACTCATGAGACATATCATCCAAACCAACAGTAACAACATCCTTTTTGCAGTTTATCTTAGCATTAACAGTGTTTAATAAGGGTCTACCAAATATAGTAGGACAAAAGCTATCTTGTGGGGAACCAGGAACAAGAAAATCAGCAGGATATTTAGTTTTTGCACACAAGACTTCAACATCTCTAACAATCCCAATTGGTGAAATAGTATCTCTATTGGCAAGTTTAATTGTAACATCAATTTCTTCTAACTCACCAGGTGCAATATCATGCATAATTTCTTTGTATAAGTCAATAGGTATTGCACTAGCACTAGCACCCATATCACACAAGCCATGATAACAATGATCTCCTATTTTAACAGAAATAACAGGCATGCCTACCAGAGGTCTATGTTTATCTTTAGCACAAGGATTAGCAATTCTAGCAGTCTCATTACAGAAATAAATAACATGCCCATCAATATTATCAGCCAAGAGATCTTTAACAATAGCAATATTAGGTTCAACTTTAACTTGCTCAGGAGGTGTATAGGTTCTAATATTGCTCTTACGAACCACAGTTGAAGCTTTAGCATGATCCTTTATTCTAACAGGGAAAGGTGGTTTCTCAACATAAGCAGTAGGAAAAATAGGATCATTATAAGTGATAGTCTTTTCTTCAACTTTAATAGGTTCAACTAGATTTACTTCTATGGGAGGATGACATTTAAACCACTTCTCCTTAGGGAGATCAATGTGAGCAGCAAAAGATTCACAAAAAGAAGCTACTATCTCAGAGTCAAGTCCATATTTAGTGCTGAATTTACGGAAAACATCGGTCAATCAAACTTAAGTGTTATACCTGACTCCTTACCTTCGTTGAGGTCCCAATCTTCAGAGTTGCGTTTAATTCTTTCCAATAAATCCCATTCGAATTCAATAGTCTTCATCATAAAAGAACCAGTACAAGAAGTATCGAGCATGGTGCGATTGTTGTCAGAAAGCCGATCATAAAAATTTTGAATAATCATTTCTCTTGAAAGCTCATGATTGGGGCTTGAATATAACATTGACTTAAGCCTCCCCCAAGCTTGAGCGATGCTTTCTCCTTCGCGAGGCCAAAAATTATATATATAATTACGATCACGATGAACAAGATGCATAGGATAAAACTTCTGATGAAATTCCAATTTCAATCGCTTATAGTCCCATGATCCCATATCATCACATAGCCTATACCATGTCAATGCATCTCCCTTCAAATATAAAGGGAAGACCTTCTTCTTGATAACATCATCGGGCATACCTGCAAGCTTAAATAATCCACAAACTTCATTCACATAGATTAGGTGCTCATCAGAATGTAATGTTCCATCTCCTGCAAAAGGATTAGCTAGCAGTTTTTCTATCATACCCGAAGGAATTTCAAAGTAGACATTTTCATTTTCAGTAGGTTCAGTAGGTTGGGGAGCAACTCTTTGCTCTACTTGTCGGGGTGAACATACCCCGAACAAGCCCCTCAGAGGATTACTTTCCATAGTAACGAGTGACAGTAAATTTCAGCACACTATATAAATTTTTCCTTACCAAATTCCAACTACCAAAGGCGCTTCACACCCCGGCAACGGCGCCAGAAAAGAGTATTGATGACCCACAAGTATAGGGGGTCTATCGTATTCCTTTCGATAAGTAAAGAGTGTCGAACCCAATGAGGAGCAGAAGGAAATGATAAGCGGTTTTCAGCAAGGTATGCTCTGCAAGCACTGAAATTATCGGTAACAGATAGTTTTGTGATAAGATAATTTGTAACAAGCAACAAGTAACAAAAGTAAATAAAGTGCAGCAAGGTGGCCCAATCCTTTTTGTAGCAAAGGACAAGCCTGGACAAACTCTTATATAGAGAAAAGCGCTCCCGAGGACAGATGGGAATTATCGTCAAGCTAGTTTTCATCACGTTCGTATGATTCGCGTTCGGTACTTTGATAATTTGATATGTGGGTGGACCGGTGCTTGGGTGCTGTCCTTACTTGGACAAGCATCCCACTTATGATTAACCCCTATTGCAAGCATCCGCAACTACAAAAGAAGTATTAAGGTAAACCTAACCATAGCATGAAAAATATGGATCCAAATCAGCCCCTTACAAAGCAACGCATAAACTAGGGTTTAAGCTTCTGTCACTCTAGCAACGCATCATCTACTTATTACTTCCCAATGCCTTCCTCTAGGACCAAATAATGGAGAAGTGTCATGTAGTCGACATTCACATAACACCACTAGAGGAGAGACAACATACATCTCATGAAAATATCGAACGAATACCAAATTCACATGACTACTAGTAGCAAGACTTCTCCCATGTCCTCAGGAACAAACGTAACTACTCACAAAGCATATTCATGTTCATAATCAGAGGGGTATTAATATGCATATAGGATCTGAACATATGATCTTCCACCAAATAAACCAACTAGCATCAACTACAAGGAGTAATCAACACTACTAGCAACCTACAAGTACCAATCCTAGACTTAGAGACAAGAATTGGATACAAGAGATGAACTAGGGTTTGAGAGGAGATGGTGCTGGTGAAGATGTTGATGGAGATTGACCCCCTCCCGATGAGAGGGTCGTTGGTGATGACGATGGCGATGATTTCCCACTCCCGGAGGGAAGTGTCCCCGGCAGAACAGCTCCGCCGGAGCCCTAGATTGGTTCCGCCAAGGTTCCGCCTCGTGGCGGCGGAGTCTCGTCCCAAAAGCTTGCTTATGATATTTTTCTCGGACGAAAGACTTCATATAGCAGAAGATGGGCACTGGAGGGCCACCAGGGGACCCACAAGGCAGGGGGCGCGCCTAGGGGGTAGGGCGCGCCCCCCACCCTCGTGGCCAGGGTGTGGGTCCCCTCTGGTATTTTCTTTGCTCGGTATTTTTTGTTATTTCCAAAAACAACTTCTGTGGAGTTTCAGGACTTTTGGAGTTGTGCAGAATAGGTCTCTAATATTTGCTCCTTTTCCAGCCCAGAATTCCAGCTGTCGGCATTCTCCCTCTTTATGCAAACCTTGTAAAATAAGAGAGAATAGGCATAAGTATTGTGACATAATGTGTAATAACAGCCCATAATGCAATAAATATTGATATAAAAGCATGATGCAAAATGGACGTATCAGCCTACTTCCCGTCGACGGTCGATGCGGTCCACCTCAAGAACTTCTTCTTGCCTCAATGGGGGAGGAAGACGACGGGGCACCCTACCACGCGCATCGTCCCCGCCGATTTTGCCAAGGACGGCCCAAATTAGTACCCCTTCTTCGTCAATTTCTTCTCTTGCGGGCTCTGCCCCCCTTTCTCTGACTTCTTCAACGATGTCATGCACACCTACGGCTTCCATATTTTGGATCTCACGCCGAATGCCGTGGCGTGCATGGCTCTCTTTGCCCACCTCTGCGAGGGCTTTGTCGGGGTGCTCCCTAGCACGGCGCTCTTCCGCCACTACTTCTACCCTCGCCTCCAACCAGGGGGCGCCATCTCTGGGAGCATCACCTGGATCCCGAGGACCCAGGAGAAAGGCACGTACCCGGAGGGTGCCCAGAAGGAGAGGTGGGAGGAGTGGCGGGGCCGGTGGTGCTGGATCGAGGAGAAGGACCCGCAGGAGTTCTGTCGGGTTCGTCAGAGCCCGCCAACCCGCCGCGGGGACTGGAGTGACCTCGACACCAACGACAAGAAGCTCACGGTTGCCACCACCAGGATCCATCGCCTTACCATGGCCGGGCTCACCCTCGAGATGATCGGGGCCGACTTCATCCGTCGCCGAATCGCCCCGCTACACAACAAGGGGACGCCGGCCCGGGACTTCAGAAATGAGGCCGACATCATGAGGCTCCGCCCTGGCCTGAAGCATAACTTCACGGTGATGGGGCATGCCCATTTCTGTGAAAGGCTCTTTCAGCTTGACGTGGACAGCGACGGCAGGGCTGAGAGGACAGGCAGGGCCACGAAGGCCGGCAAGGCCGTCAAGGGGCCCCTGTTTGGGTTGCCGGCGGGAGTGGTCCCGCTCAGAAACAGCTCTCGCCAGTCCGCCATCATCGCCATGATGCCATACTTCAATGCGCATGGCCTTGACCCGGCCTGGGCCGAGCCGCCAGTGGAGAAGGTGCAGGAGTTCTTTGACACCTTGTCGGAGGGCTATGTCTGTGATGAGCCGCTGCTCATCCAGGACACCACCAAGGCGGAGCTGGACTACATCGCCGCCAGGGCGGCGGAGGCGGCGCTTGCCAGGGAGGCCGGCAGCGTTGGCGCCGTGGAAGACGAGGCCGACGCCGCCGCGGAGGAGACGGAGCTCGCCCAGCGGGCGGAGTCTGCCAGGGAGGCCAGCGGCGCCAACGCCAAGGCCCCCCTTATTGAAGACGCAGGCGACGAGTCGTCCTAAGAGGAGGTCGAGGTGAACGACCCCCCCAGTCGCGGGGAGGCAGCGCGTCCTGCGGTGGGCCAGCTCTGGTGAGCCGGTCTGGCCCGGCAGGTCACGCAGCAGAAGCCGCCCCAGGAGCAGCTCATGCGCGAGACGAGGGCGATGAAGGTCGCGGCAGCGAAGAAGGCGGCGAAGGCCGCGGTGGCGAAGAGGACGGCGACTGCTTCCTCCTCTTCCAAGCGATACCGGACCCCATCTCCTTCCCCTTCAGACAGCACCTTGGAGGCCGAGTTTGACCTCGGATCTTTTAGCCCGGCGAGGAAGAGGAAGCTAGTGGAGGAAGAGTAACTATTTCGCCCCCACATCATCTCCTGACTTTACTCTTGTGTTATCCTTCTTTGATTTGATGCTATCTTCACAGGGACGTGGAGACGCTGGCCCAGAGGGTGGCGAAGAGGGCCAAGGCCTCGACGGGCCACAAGCCCCCGGCGGGTACTTCGCATACGCCGTTGCTGGTGGAGAGCAACCCAGATAGCAACCCCCGGCGTAGCCCCCAGTGTAAGCTAATCACTCACTCCTCCACTGATGAACATTGGGGTGAGAATCCTTGATGCTGATCTTGCCGGGTTTGCAGGAGAAAAACGGCAACAGGAGGATCCGCCGAGGGCCACCCCCAACATGCCGCCCCCTCGACTACGCCGCCCTGAGGGGCGTCCCCAGCAAGGGCATCCACCACCGAGCCCACGCATATGGAGGAGGAGGAGGCGAACTTGGGTGCCGGGGGTTCTGCCCTGGCAATGAATGCTAGCGGGGAGGGCGCCACTTCTTCCCAGCCTGGTGTGGGTAAGTTATTTGCTTTCTGTCCCTGTTCTTTCTTCTTCTTTTTGAACCTCGACCTCGGCTCCGCCTCATTCCCCTTCTTGGTATCCAGACCCTTCCTTGGCGGACCGGGGGGACATCGACACCGTCATCGAGGAGGTCGCCAGGGATGCCGAGGCCGAGGCCGACAAGATCGCTGCCGAGGAGGCCGCCAAGACCGCCGCTGAGGACGCCGGCAAGGCCGCTGCCGAGGAGGGGGTGGTTGATGACCAACCTTCCTCCTCTGCTGCCTCTGGCTCGGGCAAATACTTGAAGGTGGCCGACGACCTGTTCGTCCACCTCCCAGGAACGGCGGGCACCAGGGCACCAACCGAGGGGGAGGTGTTCGACGACGAGGCGCTCGCCGCCGCCGGGCTTGAGGTTGTCGACGAACCAAGCACCGGTGGCGGCGGTTCCCAAGAGGAGCAGCTCCTTCGGGCCATGAGCGTCAACTTCCAAAAGCTCCAGGCGCTCCACCGTGCCCGCCTGGACAAGACAAAATCCAGGATGGCGGCGGTAGACAAGGCGGAGATGGCTCTCGAGGAGCGCGTCGCCGAGACGCGGGCCTGGTTCCGCAAGGCCCACGAAGAACTGAAGGTTGCCCAAGATCTGCTGGCTGAGCGCAAACAGGAGCTTGTCCTGAAGCAGGCTGATGTCGAGAAAGCCCAGGAGGCAGCAAAGGAACATGCGGCCAAGGACGAGGCCGCTCGGCACCAGCACCAGGTCGAACTGAACTCCCAGGAGGAGGACCTTTCCACTCGTGAGGAGGCACTCGCCGCCACACTCTGCGGCAAGGATGAGGAGGTCGAGAAGCTCGTCGCGCAGCGGACTCGGGAGCTGGAGCAGAGGCACAAGGAGGCACTCAATGCTCAAGCCCTGGTCCATGCTGGCAATGTGAAGGAGCTGGAGGTGGAGCGGGATGGGCTGAAGAAACAGGTCCTGGAGCTGGCGAAGGAGAAAGACATGATCAACGGTGCTTTGGTGGAGGCATAGGCCGAAGTCCTTGGCAAGGCCGAGCTGCTCTCCAAGGCCAACGACTCCATCAAAGACCTGAAGCTGAAGCTGGAGGGTCTTGAGGGGACGCTTTCGGAGGTCAGGGCCCGGGAAGAGACCCTGACCAAGGACCTGGAGGAGGAGAGGTGGCTGCGGAGGAATGAGGCCGCCGAACACAAGGAGTACGCGAAGGGCATAAACCGTTGGGTCAGCCTCCTCGCCGACGTCGCCGGCAGGACCACCACGAAGCTGGCTGCCATGGGGATGCCGAATGTGAGGTACGCCCCAGAGCCGAACGTGAGTCCCAATGCCAAACTCACCCTGTTCTTCGAGGGCGTTCTTGGAGCCCTAGAGCAGCTCTGCTCCAACCGGGCAACTTATCTGGCCAACGAGTCCCGAAGGCTCTGCTGGGGCGCCCTGACCAAGGTGCTCACCAAGGTGGCGTTCTGGAACCCCACCGTCAACTTTGCCAACGCGTTGGAGAGCTTGCCAGAGGAGGTGGACCTCACGGTGCTCAAGGAGCGTATCAAGCCATCATCGACTGCGTCAATGGAGTTGAGAGGGTGGAGGGCCAACACCGGGACTAGGCACCCCAGTTCTTGTCGCAGCTGCAAGTTCAAGACCAAGACAATTTTATATTAAGTTAGAACCGCAGCGATTATTTGATGTAATATAACTCTGCAGTACTTTAAGATCGAGCACGCTATCTTCATGTTAGATCTTTCTTTGTATGTTCGCACCCTACGCTTGGTTGGATAAGGCTGCCGGCGCGTAAACCCATGCCGGGGTGCTTTGAGGACGGATCCTTAGCAGCCAGCCGAGGAGGCGCTTGCTTCCGAGCAGGCCACCTTGCCGCTCCCAGCGCGGCCACATGAACTGTCGAGCGGACTCGAGACAAAGACAAGGGCGTTGCCAATAGCGGAAGGGTCCCATTGCGTGTAGGTTTCCCACATAAGGAACTAGATCTTCTGAGGAAGACAGACTTATATAAATGAAATTAGCCAAAATTTTGCATGACTTAGCTTTTCGGGGCCACGCGGATGGTTGTCGAAGCTGCGGACGGCACCAGAGGGCGGCTAATCAACGTCGCCCTCTCCCTTCGAGCCATCCCCATGAAAGAGTCGACGCGTCGGCACCAAAACTAGATTTCCACGGCTTGCGCCCCCTACCTGGCGCGCCAAAGATGTTGGGAGAAACGACACCTACGGGATCACGAGGAATCCCTTTTGCTACGGTTGGCGGGCACGGGGTTGTGGAAAGAGCGGGATTGAGAGATCAACGCAGGGGGGTTATCCAGGTTCGGGCCGCAAGTGATGCGTAATACCCTACTCCTGCTGGTTTATGTTTATCTGGTGTTCTTTGACTAGCTACAAAGCATGCAGGGTCCAAAATCCGAATCCTTCCTCAGTACGCCGCGGGCCTCCTTTTATAGTCAAAAGGGGCTGCCAAAGTGGCACACAGGAGGTGGAAAGTTGTACAGTAGTCGAGTCTATCTCCTGGCACCGTAGGACAAACACATTTAATGCGCTGCCTACGTGCCCTTCTTGCTTTATCAGGGATGGCAAGGAAGCTCGTCCCAGCTGTCGCCGCCTCGCTTGGCTTCGACGCGCTTCCGAGCTGACGAGGCGTGTAGCGCCATGCTGGCTGGCTGGCTGCTGAGTTGGTGCGGTGGCAGAGTCTTCACGAAGATCTGCATGCCACCACGCATGTGCTTGCTCAGTTGGCCTAGAGGCCGCACGACGCCACGCAGGTGCTCGCCTAGTTGGTGGGCTGGCAGCTGTGTGGGAAAGGCGGTGGAGTCTTGACAGGTGTGGGCCTGGCGGTGGCCACGCGCATGTCTTCGGCAAGGGCCTTGCTGGGGCCCCGGCAAGGGCCTTGCCGCGGCATCATGGGTGCCCCCGGCAAGGGTCTTGCCGGGGGGACTCGTGGGTATCCTCGGCAAGGATCTTCCCGAGGATCTTCGTCTTCTGATTCTCATCTAATCTTGCATGTTCTTGGTCTTCACAAAGATCTGCATGCCACCACGGAGGCGCCTCCCAAGCTTTGGTTCCAATGTGGTTGAGGGCGTTGGAACTCTCAGGCTCAAGGGTGGCAGCCCTGCTGGCGTTCGGCAAGTTGCCCGGGCAAGGTTCTTGCCGGGGTTGTGGAGGCCACCCCGGCAAGGGCCTTGCCGGGGGAGTCCACCTCGCCCTTCTGCTCTTTGTGTTTCTGGCTTGGCGTTGGTCTGGTCATCTTGTGTCTTTGCTTCCTCTGCCCCGCCAAGCATGGCCAGGGGCATGGGGCTGCGACTGCCCGCGCACAAGTAAAGGGTTACAAAAAAAGGACCCCTACTTTTGTACACCGACAAATACTACGATAGAAGAAAAGTTCAATAAGATTGATGATATGTCTAGGAGTATTGATAGAATTTCTCATGATGTAGAAAATATCAAGATTAAAAAATTTCCACCCAAGGTTTATATTAATGAGTCAATTAAAGCTTTATATGTTTCTATGGATGAAAGTAATAAAAGAATCGCTATGCTTAGAGCTAAAAGAGAATTTTTAGAAAGAGCGTTTTCTAATGATTGCTTTCATAAAAATGATGTAAAATGATTCGTGTTTCTTCGTTTAATTCCTTGTTTAGTAAAATTAAAATTGATGATAAATGGACTGAAGAAGAGTCAACTTTAGCTAGAGGGCGTCCCGATAATTCGGAGGGTGAAAATCTTGATGAGAAAATTGATAAAAGTGGGTTTGGAGAGGTCAAAACTTTAACTAGTGATGTGCCCACTCTCTTGGATTAAAAAGACTTTAATTATGATAATTGCTCTTTGATTGAATGTATTTCTTTGTCACAATCCATGATAAATTCACCTCATGCCTATGAACAAAATAAAGCTTTTACTAAACATATTGTAGATGCTATGATGAAAGATTTAGAAGAAAAGTTGGAATTAGATATTTCAGCTCCTAGAAAATTACATGATGAATGGGAACCTACCATCATAGTCAAGATTAAAAATTATTAGTGATTTTCTTTATGTGATTTGGGTGCTAGTGTTTCCACAATTCTGAAATCTTTATGTGATGTGCTTGGTCTTACCGATATTGAAGAATGTTCTCTTAATTTGCACTTGGTGGACTCCACTATTAAAAAAACCTTTGGGAAGAATTAATGATGTTCTTATTCTTGAAAATAGGAACTATGTGCCCGTAGATTTTATTGTTCTTGATAGTGATTACAAGCCGTCTTGTCCAATTATACTTGGTAGACCATTTTTGCGCACTATAGGAGACATGATTGATATGAAAGAAGGGAATATTGAATTTCAATTTCCACTAAGAAAGGGTATGGAACACTTCCCTAGAACAAGAATTAAGCCATCATATGAATCAATCATGAGGGCATCCTATGGATCAAAAACCAAAGAAGACAACACTTGAATCTATGCATTATGCCTAGCTAGGGGCATAAAATGATAGCGGTTGTTGGGAGGCAACCCAATGAATAAATTTATTTTTGCCTTTTTCTTTCTGTTCTTGAGTGTTTGCGCAATTATGCTACCGTTATGATTGTGTTTTTATGTTTTAGTTAGTGTTTGTGCCAAGTAAAGCCTTTGGGATCATGTTGGGTGATAGTTGATTTGATCTTGTTGGAAAACAGAAACTTTTGTGTCCAGTAGCAGAATTGATGTGCTTTGCTGGAGCATGATAAAATTTTGAACTTTTTACACAATATTGATATACAAATTTCCTACATGGTCCTAATTTTTCAGAATTTTTTGAGTTACAGAAGTATGGACAAAGTCCATATTACAACGTTCTGTTCAGTTTTTGACATATTCTGTTTTCTTTGCATTGTGTGCTTATTTTGATGAATCTAATAAACTATGAATGGGTTTGTAACAGTACTTAGAGTAGTTATTTGCTTTATTATACTAACGGATCTCACGAAGGTTTTGTTAAGTTTTGTGTGATTGAAGTTTTCAAGTTTTGGGTGAGATCACGATGGATGAAGGAATAAGGAGTGAAAAGATCCTAAGCTTGGGGATGTGCCATGGCACCCCGACATAATGTTCAAGGAGAATCAAGCAACTAAGGTTGGGGATCCCCCGGAAGGCATCCCCACTTTCTTGTAACAACCATCGGTATTTTACTTGGAGCTATATTTTTATTCGTCACATATCATGAGTTTTGCTTGGAGCGTCTTGTATTATATGAGTCTTTTCTTGTTTTTATTTTTATTGTCACAAGTATCCTTGCTTGACACACCTATTTGAGAGATCCGAAATTATGCTATGATTTATTAGAATTGCTCTTTATGCGCCACTTCAATTTTTTGAGCTATGGAATTGCTCTAGTGCTTCACTTATATCTTTTTGAGCACAGTGTGCTTTAATATTTTTGGAGAAATGCTCTCATGCTTCATTTAGATTTATTTGAGAGTTAGTAAATTTTTGAAGAAATTCTCTCATGCTTCACTTATATTATTTTGAGAGACGAAAAAATTTATGCTCATGTTCTTGACTTAAATTTGGTTGAGCTATTCAAAAGCAATTGCAATATATGAAATTAGTCCCAAAGTGATAGATATTCAAGAGGGATATAATACAAACTTTCATGAAGATCATTGGACAAACTAAACTTGATTCTTTGTAATAGTTTTGAGATATGATGGTAGTGATATGCGAGTCATGTTGATGAGTAATTATGCTTTAGTAAGAATATTGGTGTTAAGGTTTTGATTCCCTATGCAAGCATGAAAATCAATAGTTATGCAATGAAATTACATCCTACTTATGGTGCATTATTCGGTGTTAGTTATGCTTAATGCTCGCTTATGTGATTTTTCGTTTCTTGGTTGGTTGCTTCTCAAACTATTTGCTAGCCTCCACTTGTACTAAGTAGAAATACTACTTATGCATCGAAAATCTTTAAACCGAGTTTTGCCATATGAGTCCAGCATACCTACCTACATGCGATATTTCCGTGCCATTCTAAGCAAAATTGTATGTGCCATCTCTAATTTTCAAAATGAATTTCCTTTTTGTGTGACCGTGCCGCTCATGAAGCGGGAGGGGGTGGCCAATATTTTTCATTCTAGATGTGTTATTCTCAAGGTGAGTGTTTATTCATTTGTGATTGCACAAGAGCACGACGGTAATAAGGATGCCCTGTCCTGAAATGAAAAATATATTTACTTTATGTTGTCAAATAATAAATTCCTTGGAAAGTGTTGGTATGGAAGGCACCCGTGTCTAGCCATGGATTCTGAAAGAATGGTGGAAAAACGAATAAACTATATTTTATGTTTGGGAACCGCCTATTATATATCTAGCATGGAAAGTGTTGGGAATTACTCGGTCGTTTTCGTTGACGGGAAAAGTATGCCTCTCAAAAAAATCTCCCAATTTAAGCTTTGAGCTTTGGCACCTCTACAAATCCCTACTTCCCACTGCGAAGGGCCTATCTATTTACTTTATGCAATTTTTATTTGAGTCCCCATCTTCACTTATAAAGCACCAACTAGGGAGCACTATGATCATACTTCAGCATTGGGTGTAGCTAATATGCGAGTGTGTTTCATGAATGGATCACTGATTGAGCATGATGGGGTAGTGTAGCGACCAGACCTCAAATAGTCTGATCTCTGTGCATCAGTGTCATCCTTGGATCGGTAATGCTGAAACGCACAGTACTTGAAGGATTTATAACAGAGTAGCAATCACACACTTATTACATCGAATGTCTCAGAAGAGAACTTATTACAAATAATATGGCTTAAGGCCATCTAAATACGATAACAGCGGAAGGCTTGGAAGATAAAGTGAGTCCATCAACTCCAACAGCATCACTGAGTGAAACACCACGACCTAAGGCACCTTACTCGTTGTCTGAAAAGTCTACAACATGATACGTTGCAGCCCGAAAACGGGTCAGCACATGGAATATGCTGGCAATATAACACCAAAGAGTAATAAACAGAATAAGGCTATCACTACATGCATATATGGCTGATGGAGGCTGTATGGTTAATATGTTTTGCGAAAAGCCAATTTTTCCCTACAACAAAGGAATAAATTTTATTTAACTATCATGGTGGTTGTTAAACACTGAGAATGGTAAACCTCATCTCAATCCCAATTAAAAGTAATTAATAACCCAATCAAATTTTATAATTAAGAGTGACGAGATCCACATGATAATCCAAGAACCAGATACTCAAGACGTCCATAACCGGGGACACGGCTAACCATGATTAGTTTGTACACTCTGCAGAGGTTTGTGCACTTTTCCCCACAAGACTCGATCTCCTCCGTTGGATTTCTTGCACTACATGGTGTTTGAGAAACAGATGACCGAGACACAGTCTTTCAGAAGCGTTAACTCTTTACTCTGGATAGACAGTACCACCTACATCCCCTACATCTGCTAGCCTACCACTGAAAGAGGTCACACAACATACTCAACTATGCCAAAGCCCATAATGGCTTGTGGCTGCACACGGAAGTTTCTAGCATGAATAATCTCATGATCCCTTTGAGCCTGGGTGGCAGTCCATAGGAGAATCACACGGTACCCCGGGATTTCCAAAAATACAGGCAATCACTGGGTTCCCCAGGTGCCTCAATCCACCCAGATGTGTATTAAAGTTGCCACCTTAAGTTAACCAAGAATTAACAATACTCACATCTGTCATGAATACTCTCAAACCCAAACCACGTCTATGAGCATAGCATACCAAATTAAGCAACGTAGAAGTAACTCCCATAGGTTTGATAATAAACAGGTGAATAGGTACTACCTCATCTACTTCCCAAACCCACAATTTAAATTATATCCTAACCATGCAATTGTTTGTGGATTGGTCTAATGCAATAAAACTGGGTAGTAAAGAGGTATGATCAAAGTGCTACTTGCCTTGCTGATGATCCGCGAAACCTAGAGACTCGTAGTAGCACGCTTCGCACTATGGGTACTCTATCGCAAACAAACAAAAAAACAAACAATAAGTAATCAAGCAACAACGCACGGGTAAAACTTAAATAAGAGATCTAACCAGAAAGTTCAACTTAAGAACTCCGGTTTGCAAAAAGAATCAAATCAAACGAAGCAACGAAACTCAAACTGCGAAAGAAACAAGCTTCGTTTACTAATCTGGACTAAAGTCAATTTTTTTACAGTAGCAAAAACTTGTTTAAGTTGGTTAAACAGAAAGAGGGTTTCGAGACGAAACTCTAGGCACTTGAATCGCCTGATTCCGATAAACGAGCGAAAAGTTAAACTAAAACGAAAATCGGATCAGAAATCGCGATCGAAAATAATCGCGGAAAATCCAAGAAAAAAACTGACGAACAGTCTAACGAATGAACGTTCGTTATCTGCGGCTCACGGGCGAAAACCGTTTGTTAAAACTAACGTACGGACGAACGTTCGCTAAATAACTAAACCGAAAAAACCTAACCGAAACAAAAAAACGAATCTAGGGTTTTCAAAAAAACCGATCGGTTTTCTCGCAAAAACCGAGGCGGCGGCGGCTACCTCTGGCGGGGTCAGGCGGAACGGCGGCGGCGGCGGGCGGCTCCTCCGGCGGCGGCGAGGCTCGGGACGGGCGGCGTGGCGGGGCAGCGGCTCGGCAGCGACGTCGCGGGTGGCGGCGTTGGCGGCGGCGGCTCGGGCGGGGCTAGGGTTGCGGGTGGGCTGCGGCAGCGGCTGGGCAGAGTCCCGGGCGGATACGGCCCAAGGTCGGTTTCATTATTAAAAAAAATATTTTGCGGAGAAAAATGAATAAAAGAAATACTAAACGGACTCCAAAAATCCTGAAATAAATTTTCCCCGTCCTCTAAAAATCTACCGGACAAGGTGAACATTTATTTGGGACTCTAATGCAATTTTGAAAAACGCATATTTTCCTAATTCAATTAAAATAGCGACAAAACTCCGAATAAAAATCTTATTTGATTTTAATATTAAATCTCCAACATTTCTTTATTTTGAGGAAGTCATTTTATCCTCTCTCTTTTTTATTTTTATAAAAGAAATATTTGAAGAGAAAAATAATTAAAATCAAACGATCCTCTTTTCAAAATTTGAGAAAAACTCAAATATGAAAATAACAGAATTCCCAACTCTCTCCGTGGGTCCTTGAGTTGCGTAGAATTTCTAGGATCAAGCCAAAATGCAATAAAATATGATATGCAATGATGATCTAATGTATAACATTCCAAATTGAAAATTTGGGATGTTACAAACCTACCCCCCTTAAGATGAATCTCGCCCTCGAGATTCGGGTTGGCTAGAAAATAGGTGAGGGTGATCCTTATGTAGGTCTTCCTCTCGTTCCCAGGTGGCTTCATCTTCGGTATGGTGGCTCCACTGAACTTTGCAGAACATGATTATTTTGCTGCGTGTAACTCGGCTGGCAAACTCGAGTATCTTGACTGGTTTCTCCTCATATGTCAAGTCTCTATCCAACTGTATCGCTTCCAGTGGTACTGTATCTCTCAGAGGGATATCAGCCATCTCTGCGTGGCACTTCTTCAACTGAGAAACGTGGAACACGTCGTGAACTCCTAACAATCCTTCAGGCAACTCCAACTTGTAAGCAACTTCTCCCATACGTTCTAAAACTTGGTATGGTCCCACAAAACGTGGTGCTAAATTTCCCTTAACTCCAAAACGCTTCACTCCTCGGAGTGGGGATACACGAAGATATACTTTGTCTCCAACTTCGTAAACTGTCTCCTTGCGTTTAGAATCCGCATAACTCTTCTGCCTGGACTGGGCTACCTTGAGTCTATCACGAATCAGCTTAACCTTCTCTTCAGACTCTTTAATCAAATCTGGTCCAAACAACTGTCGGTCTCCAACTTCATCCCACAACAACGGTGTTCTGCACCTCCTTCCATACAATGCTTCGAAGGGGCCATCTTCAAACTGGCTTGATAGCTGTTGTTGTAAGAGAACTCTGCATACGGCAAATTATCGTCCCAACTAGACCCATAGTCTAGCGCACAAGCCCTCAACATGTCCTCCAGAATCTGGTTGACTCTCTCAGTTTGCCCATCTGTCTACGGGTGAAAAGCTGTACTGAACTCTAGCCTAGTTCCCAAAGTTTCATGCAACTGATTCCAAAACTTTGAGGTAAACTGGGTTCCTCTATCTGATACAATGGTCCCCGGAACTCCATGCAGACATATGATCCTGGTCATGTATATCTTTGCCAACTTAGCCCTGGTGTAAGTGGTCTTCACTGGGATGAAATGAGCTACCTTCGTCAAACGATCGACTACAACCCATATCGAGTCATAGCCTGAACGAGTCCTGGGTAATCCCGTGATAAAGTCCATGCCTAGTTTATCCCACTTCCATTCGGGTATAGGCAATGGCTGTAGCAATCCTGCTGGCTTCTGATGTTCTGCCTTCACTCTCTGACATACATCACAAACTGCTACATACTCCGCAATATCTTTCTTCATCCCGGTCCACCAGAAACTATCCTTCAAATCCAGATACATCTTGGTATTTCCTGGGTGAATCGAATATGGCGAATCATGGGCCTCCTGCAAAATCAGCTTCCTGATCTCCTGATCATTTGGCACATATACGCGGTCCTCAAACCATAAGGTATCGTGCTCATCCTCACGAAATCCTTTAGCCTTTCCTTTACACATCCTTTCCTTTATTTCGGCAATCTCCTTGTCCGTCTTCTGAGCTTCTCTGATCTTATCCATCAAAGTAAATTGAATCTCCAAAGCTGCTACATAACCTCTCAGAACAATTTCCAAACATAGCTCGCGAAGGTCATCTGCCAACTCCTTAGGTAATTCTCCGGTCATGAGTGTATTGACATGACTTTTGCGGCTCAACGCATCGGCTACTACGTTAGCCTTTCCGGGATGATAATGCAACCTCATATCATAATCCTTAATGAGTTCTAACCATCTCCTCTGCTTGAGATTTAACTCCTTCTGTGTGAAAATATACTTCAAACTCTTGTGATCTGTGTATACCACACAATGGTTTCTGATGAGAAAATGTCTCCAAGTCTTCAACGCATGCACTACGGCTGCTAACTCCAAATCATGGGTAGCATAATTTAACTCATGGGGTTTAAGCTGTCGTGAGGCATATGAAACAACTCTTCCCTCCCGCATAAGTACGGCTCCAAGTCCTCGACGAGAAGTGTCGCAATACACTTCGTAATCCTTGCGTTGATCTGGCAGTATCAACACTGGTGATGTAACCAAGCGTTTCTTCAACTCCTGAAAACTAGCCTCACATTCCTCAGTCCATTTGAACTTGGTGTCCTTCTTCAACAACTCCGTCATGGGCTTCGCAATCTTTGAGAAATTTTCAATGAACCTCCGGTAGTATCCTGCGAGTCCAAGAAAACTCCGAATCTCTCCAACTGACGTGGGTGAATCCCAATTTGTCACAGTGAAAACTTTGGTGGGGTCTACTGCTATTCTTTCTCCGGATATAACATGTCCAAGGAATCCAACTTCCTTCAACCAAAACTCACACTTGCTGAACTTGGCATATAGCTGATGTTCCCTGAGCTTCCCAAGTACCAAACACAAATGCTCTTTATGTTCTTCTTCATTCTTCGAGTAGACCAGAATATCATCAATGAACACCACAACGAACTTATCCAAAAACTCCATAAACACCTTGTTCATCATGTTCATAAAATAGGCAGGTGTGTTGGTCAGGCCAAACGACATAACGGCATACTCATATAGCCCGTACCTCGTGGTAAAAGTTGTCTTAGGTATATCATGCTCTCGAATCTTCAGCTGGTGGTACCCTGGTCGCAGATCGATCTTGGAAAACACCATAGCTCCTTGCAGCTGGTCAAACAAATCATTGATCATCGGCAGTGGGTACTTGTTCTTAATCGTCACCTCATTCAATCCTCGATAATCAACAACCATCCTTAACGATCCATCCTTCTTCTCCACTAGAAGTACTGGGGATCCCCAAGGTGACGAACTTGGGCGAATATAACCTTTATCCAGTAACTCCTTAATCTGCTTCTTAATTTCCACCAAATCCTTTGCGGGCATTCTGTACGGTCTCTTAGATATTGGCCCTGTGCCTGGCAAAAGCTCAATCAAAAACTCAATGTCTCTATCCGGTGGCATGCCTGGCAACTCTTCTGGAAATACATCCGGAAAATCCTTCACCACTGGTACTTCCTCCTGTAAAACTCCTGATAAGGAATTCACTTGAGTCCTATTCGGCATATGCGGGGATACATACTTGATCCTTCTTCCTTCTGGGGTGGTGAGCAAAATCGACTTACTGGCGCAGTCAATGTTCCCTCCATACTTCGATAACCAATCCATGCCTAATATCACATCCAGTCCTTGTGACTCCAATACTATTAGGTCTGAGGGAAACAGGTAGTTACCAATCCTTAATGGTAACCGATCACACCATAGGCTAGCCATATACTCTGCTCCTAGCGAGGTTACTAACATGGGTGACCTAAGGGCTTGGGTTGGCGTTTAAACTTATCCAAAAATCCCCTTGATATGTATGAATGCGATGCGCCAGTATCAAAAAGTACGACTGCAGTAAATGACTTAACAAAAAACTTACCTATTACTGCATCAGGTTGGGCTTCAACCTCCTCCACGTTAACGTGGTTCACTTGTCCCCTGGTGAAAGGGTTGGGCTTCTTCCCAGAGCTTCCATTGTCGTTTCCATTCTTAGCTTCAGGACATTCATTGGCATAATGTCCGGTCTTCTGGCACTTGTAGCAAGTAATGTGGCTTAGATCTTTCTTGGCGGGTGTTGCCGGGTTGGAACGGTTCTGTCCGTTGCTTCCTCCATTGCCATTCCCGTTCTTGGCGCCACTATGGTTATGTGAACTCCCTCCAGTGTGATTGTGAGTTCCATGGTTATGGACAAGTCCTCCCGAGTTCGGGGTGAAACGGGGCCTCTGATGAGCTCCAGAATTATACTTGCCTTGTCCATACTTCCTCTTGCGGTTGTCAATCTGCTGCTGCTTCCCTTCAATCATGAGAGCTCTATCCACCAACTCCTGGTAGTTATTGAAATTTGCTACCATCAACTGCATGCTCAGCTCATCATTCAGTCCTTCCAGAAACTTCTCCTTCTTAGCTGCATCTGTAGCGACGTCATCCGAGGCATAACGTGCTAGCTTACTAAAGTCATCCACATACTGGCCAATGGTGCGTCCTCCTTGGCTTAAGTTGCGAAACTTGCGCTTCTTCATGGCCATAGCTCCTGCTGATACATGGGCAGTGCGAAAAGCTTGCTGAAACTGATCCCATGTCATAGTGTCAATGGGGTAAGTGACTGTGAAATTCTCCCACCATGATGCTGCGGGTCCATCAAGCTGATGTGCGGCAAAACGCACTCTCTCCGCATCCGTGCATCCTGCAGTAGTCCACTCCCTTTCAATCTTGCGGAGCCAATCATCTGCAACAATCGGCTCGGTGCTACTGGAGAACACCGGTGGATTCAACCTAAGAAAACGGGCTAAGTGATCAACTGGTGGTGGTGGGGTGGGTTGTTGTTGTTGTTGTTCCCCTGGTTCTGATTCTGGACTAGTATCTGCATCAATGCATTCTGCTGCTGGATCAACTGAGTGAGCTCCGGTGGGAAAGCAAATCCATTGTCGCGTCTCGGAGGCATCTGCTGGGTTTAGAAAAGGTGAGAAAACAAAGTAGAACGAGGTCTAGGGGGGAAACACCACCCATATGCACATGAGACAAACACAAACATATCACTCAATCAATCAAGCAAGGGCATACAATCGGTCTAAAAACTGTCGTTACAAAAGTGCTCGGACTATACTATATACATGGTGGAATACTACTACTGATATGCTGGTCGACTAGAAAAATTGATCGGTCGAACTCCATGATATCTCCTCCTGCTTCATCAACATAGTCATCATCGCTATCGTCGGGATCCGAGTCGGTGTCGTCGATGATGATGTAGTTCTCCGGGCAAGTGGAACTGTCGTCTTCTCCTCCTGGCGCGGGGTCCCCCATGAATACTCCCAGCTTCCTTGTCAGGTCGTCATTCTTCTCCACTAGTACGACGATTTCCTCCATATAATCCTCGCAAGTAGCCTTGAGTTCTTCCTCCAGTTCTGTGATCCTTGTCATTGCCTTCTTCAAATCTGTCATGCCTGCGCACATCTGGTTCTCCTGGCGTTGAATGTGTTGGTTTAACTCCTGGATGAAAGCTGCAATCGATCTATCCTTCCTAGTGTTGATCATCTCCCATTGCTCATCTCGGCGCCCACAAATCTGGTAGATAGTATCCTTGAGATCATTGTGGTAAACTTATCCAATACGTCCCATGGTAATGTGGGCTGCCATACTCTTTCCTAGACTCCAGGTTGGTGCATCAAAGGAAAATTCTATGGGCTCAGTGATTGGCGTAAACGTCCTTCCTGGAACTTGAACTTGAATCATCCAGCGCTCTTCTTCTGGTAAAGTGGCATTGTAAGTCCCTGTGAAGCTTGGTATTCCAATGTTCAGGTATCTAGTGACTTCCTTCAGGTGAAGTCCAAAAGGGGTGTCTTCATCTGGTTGCGTGAACTTGATCCTTGCATTCGCCATCCTAAAGAGTAGAAAATGGAGAGGAGTCATAAATGAGAAGAGAGTAGTGATCTAGGGCTTTAGCTTAGTGGTCGTGTCCTATAGTCAGCGTGTGCTCTGATACCATCTTGTAGCGACCAGACCTCAAACAGTCTGATCTCTGTGCATCAGTGTCATCCCTGGATCGGTAATGCTAACACGTACAGTACTTGAAGGATTTATAACAGAGTAGCAATCACACACTTATTACATCTAATGTCTCAGAAGAGAACTTATTACAAATAATATGGCTTAAGGCCATCTAAATACGATAATAGCGGAAGGCTTGGAAGATAAAGTGGATCCATCAACTCCAACGGCATCACTGAGTGAAAGACCACGACCTAAGGCACCTTACTCGTCGTCTGAAAAGTCTGCAACATGATACGTTGCAGCCCGAAAACGGGTCAGCACATAGAATATGCTGGCAATATAACACCAAAGAATAATAAACAGAATAAGGCTATCACTACATGCATATATGGCTGATGGAGGCTGTATGGTTAATATGTTTTGCGAAAAGCCAATTTTTCCCTACAACAAAGGAATAAATTTTATTTAACTATCATGGTGGTTGTTAAACATTGAGAATGGTAAACCCCATCTCAATCCCAATTAAAAGTAATTAATAACCCAATCAAATTTTATAATTAAGAGTGACGAGATCCACATGATAATCCAAGAACCAAATACTCAAGACGTCCATAACCGGGGACACAGCTAACCATGATTAGTTTGTACACTCTGCAGAGGTTTGTGCACTTTTCCCCACAAGACTCGATCTCCTCCGTTGGATTTCTCGCACTACATGGTGTTTGAGAAACGGATGACCGAGACACAGTCTTTCAGAAGCGTTAACTCTTTACTCTGGGTAGACAGTACCACCTACATCGCCTACATCTGCTAGCCTACCACTGAAAGAGGTCACACACCATACTCAGCTATGCCAGAGCCCATAATGGCTTGTGGCTGCACACGGAAGTTCCTAGCATGAATAATCTCATGATCCCTTTGAGCCTGGGTGGCAGTCCATAGGAGAATCACACGGTACCCCGGGATTTCCAAAAATACAGGCAATCACCGGGTTCCCCAGGTGCCTCAATCCACCCAGATGTGTATTAAAGTTGCCACCTTAAGTTAACCAATAATTAACAATACTCACATCTGTCATGAATACTCTCAAACCCAAACCACGTCTATGAGCATAGCATAGCAATATAAGCAACGTAGAAGTAACTCCCATAGGTTTGATAATAAACAGGTGAATAGGTACTACCTCATCAACTTCCCAAACCCACAATTTAAATTAGATCCTAACCATGCAATTGATTGTGGATTGGTCTAATGCAATAAAACTGGGTAGTAAAGAGGTATGATCAAAGTGTTACTTGCCTTGCTGATGATCCGCGAAACCTAGAGACTCGTAGTAGCACGCTTCGCACTCCGGGTACTGTATCGCAAACAAACAAACATACAATAAGCAATCAAGCAAAAACGCACGGGTAAAACTCAAATAAGAGATCTAACCAGAAAGTTCAACTTAAAAACTCCGGTTTCCAAAAAGAATCAAATCAAACGAAGCAACGAAACTCAAACTGCGAAAGAAACAAGCTTCGTTTACTAATCTGGACTAAAGTCAAATTTTTTACAGTAGCAAAAACTTGTTTAAGTTGGTTAAACAGAAAGAGGGTTTCGAGACGAAACTCTAGGCGCTTGAATCGCCTGATGCCGATAAACGAGCGAAAAGTTAAACTAAAACGAAAATCGGATCAGAAATCGCGATCGAAAATAATCGCGGAAAATCCGAGAAAAAGCAAAAATGACGAACAGTCTAACGAACGTTCGTTATCTGCGGCTAACGGGCGAAAACCGTTCGTTAAAACGAATGTACGGACGAACGTCCGCTAAATAACTAAACCGAAGAAAAACCAAACCGAAACAAAAAACGGATCTAGGGTTTTTAAAAAAAACGATTGGTTTTCTCGCGAAAACCGAGGCGTCGGCGGCTACCTCCGGCGGGGTCGGGCGGAACGGCGGTGGCGGGCGGGCGGCTCCTCCGGCGGGGTCGGGCGGCGGCGGCGAGGCTCGGGACGGGCGGCGCGGCGGCGTCACGGGTGGCGGCGGCGCGGGCGGGGCTAGGGTTGCGGGTGGGCTGCGGCGGCGGCTGGGCCTCGCGGCTTATAAAGCCCCCCCCCCCCCCCCCCGGCAGATACGGCGCAAGGTCGGTTTCATTTTTAAAAAAATTTATTTCGCTCAGAAAAACGAATAAAAGAAACACTAAACGCACTCCAAAAATCCTGAAATAAATTTTCCCGTCCTCTAAAAATCTAACGGACAAGGTGAACATTTATTTGGGACTCTAATGCAATTTTGAAAAACGCATATTTTTCCTAATTCAATTAAAATAGCGACAAAACTCCGAATAAAAATCTTATTTGATTTTAATATTAAATCTCCAATATTTCTTTATTTTGAGGAAGTCATTTTATCCTCTCTCTTTTTTATTTTTATAAAAGAAATATTCGAAGAGAAAAATAATTAAAATCAAACGATCCTCTTTTCAAAATTTGAGAAAAACTCAAATATGAAAATAACGGAATTCCCAACTTTCTCCGTGGGTCCTTGAGTTGCGTAGAATTTCTAGGATCAAGCCAAAATGCAATAAAATATGATATGCAATGATGATATAATGTATAACATTGCAAATTGAAAATTTGGGATGTTACAGCTAGGGATAACTTATTTACCGTTGATATTTTGAAAGACATGGTTGCTTGTTGATATGCTTGAGCATTTAAGTTATCATGTCAAAACTAGACTATTGCTTTGAACCATATAAAAGTTCAAATGTCCATGCTATAAAGAAAAGAATATGAGATGACATGTTAGGCAGCATTCCACATCAAAAATTCTGTTTTTATCATTTACCTACTCGAGGACGAGTAGGAATTAAGCTTGGGGATGTTGATACGTCTCCAACGTATCTATAATTTTTTTCTTGTTCCATGCTGTTATATTATCATTCTTGAATGTTTATATTTATTTTATAGCAACTTTATATCATTTTTTGGGACTGACCTATTGACAGAGTGCCCAGTGCCAGTTGCTATTTTTTCTTGTTTTTTACTTCGCAGAATATCAGTACCAAACGGAGTCCAAACGCAGCGAAACTTTTTGGAGATTTTTTCTGGACCAGAAGACACCGTATGGGCCAAGAAAGCACCAGAGGGGAGGCCCGTGGGGAGCAAAACTCACCAGGGCATGCCCAGGGGGGTTGTGCCCCCACGTAGCCCCCTGCACTGCCTCTTCGCCCTATAAATTCCCAAAAATTCTAGAAACTCTAGGGGAGTCGACGAAACACAATTCCAGCCGCCGCAAGTTCCAGAACCACGAGATCCAATCTAACACCATCATGGAGGGGTTCATCATCCTCATTGATGCCTCTTCGATGATGCGTGATTAGTCCACCATAGACCAAAGGTTTCGTAGGAAGTGGCTAGATGGCTTCCTCTCTCTCTCTCTCTTTTGATTCTCAATACAATGGTCTCTTGGAGATCTATTTCATGTAACTCCTTTTTGCGGTGTGTTTGTTGGGATCCGATGAACTTTGAGTTTATGATCAGATCTATATCCATGAATATTATTTGAGTCTTCTTTGATCTCTTATATGCATGATTATTTACAGCCTTGTATTTCTTCTTCAAATCTTTGGTTTAGTTAGGCCAACTAGATCGATTTTTCTTGCCATGGGAATGGGTGCTTTGTGATGGGTTGGATCTTGCGGTGTTCTTTCCCAATGACAGAAGGGGCAGCCAGTCACGCATGTATCATTGCTATTAAGGATAACAAGATGGGGATATCCCTACATAAATAGATCTCGTCTACATCATGTCATCGTTCTTATTGCATTACACCATTTCTCCATGAACTTAATACACTAGATGCATGCTAGATAGATGTCGATGTGTGGAGTAATAGTAGTAGCTGCAGGCAGGAGTCGGTCTACTAATCTTGGATGTGATGCCTATATATTGACCATTGCCTTGGATATCGTCATAATTATTCGATCTTCTAGCAATTTCCCAACAGTAATTTGTTTACCCACCGTGTGCTATTTCTCGAGAGAAGCCACTAGTGAAATCTACGGCCCCACAAGGGCCTGCCTTGACCCCCGCCAGTGCTCCTCCCATCGGGATCCTCGCATGAAGGGCCGCCCTGCAGGTCAACCCGCCACTACGCCTCATCTTCCTTTCTCCTACCTCTGCCCTCACCCCGCATAATCTCCCTCTCCCCATGCAGGTCCCACCATGGAGGGCCCCTGCAGGAGCTACTGCGCGCCTGCCACCGCACCAGAAGGTCGCCACCGTTCGGATCGGCATGGTTGCACGCCAGAAACGCACCAAGTCCGCCGTCGTCGTCCTGCTTCGCGAGGACGAGCACGAGCCCCTGCCTCCTCGCCCGCTTCGTCCCGCTCGTCCATGCCCGTTGACTTCGTCGTCCCGCGTGTGAGGACGCAGCTTCGGTGCCTTAACGGCACCTGCCTTTGGGTCACTGACATGTGGGTCAGCCACCTATTGGGCCCAGATGTCATAGACACAAAGGCAGGTGCCTTAAGGCACCGAAGCATAGTCCCGCGCGTGGGCCAAGAGGGCGCCGAGGCCCAGCACCGCGCGCCTTGCCAGCGCTTCACCGAGCCGGCCAATCTTCTCCTCTAGGCCCAATGTGAGCAGCGCTCCAGCTTCGGCCCATCATGCGTTTTTTCCATCAAACGTTTTTCCAAATTACCCAGGACATTATTGTTTTACAGAAAAGTCCCTCGTGTTCATGCATGTAATAATTTTTCACCCGTGCATCGGAATCTAATAAACTTTATATGTAAATTGCTTATAATTTTGTGTAGATTAACAATTTCCAACTTTCATCCATGTTTAAATTGCTGTTTGCATTAGTTTGCATAAATGACATGTTAAAATGGTTTATTTCATAACTAAATAATTGTATCTCCGAATTAAATAAACTTTATATGTAAATGGGCTAGAAAAATGCATAGGTTAAGATGGTGCACTTACTTTGCATGTTTAATAACTCTAAAATTGTGTATAGGGCAGAACAGTAGTAAATACAAAATATTCACATGGGGACTTTCCGGAACTGTTGTTTCTTGTTTCCGGCCTCATTTAAATTGACTAGATAGGTAGATTAATTATGCTCGACCTCTTGCCATGTTAACCAACATTTAATCTTGTCTTGTTCATAAACGGGAGAGAACTAAATAATTTTTGTGTTGTTTCGTCAATATGCAACTCGTTGCATATTGAGCTCCACTTAATTCGTAGTATTGTTTGTTGCACTTTGCCCTGCCATGATCATTAAACCGGACATGCATCATACTTGGTTGTGCATCATGCCTTGTTTCTGTGATGGTTGTTTACCAAGTTGTTTGCTTCTTTCCGGTGTTGCTTCTTCTTGATAGTTTCGTATGTTGCGATTGTGAGGATCCGCCTGTTTGTCTACTTCATGGATTCGATCTTCTTCCTAGCGGGATTTCAGGCAAGATGATCATTACCCTAGATACCTCTACTATCTTTGCTTTGCTAGTTGTCTCGATGCTATCGCTATGTCCCGCTACCTACCACTTGTTTATCAGGCCTCCCAATATGCCATGAATAGCATCTAACCTTTTCCACCATCCCAGCAAACCGTTGTTTGGCTATGTTACCGCTTTGCTCGGCCCCTCTTATAGCGTTGCTCGTTGTAGGTGCAGTTGCAGGTTGTTCCATGTTTGGACATGGATATCATGGGATATCACAATATCTCTTATTTTAATTAATGCATCTATGTACTTGGTAAAGGGTGGAAGGCTCGGCCTTTTGCCTGGTGTTTTTTTCCACCCTTGCCGCCTAGTTTCCGTCATACCAGTGTTATGTTCCTTGATTTTGCATTCCTAACACGGTCGGGGTTTATGGGCCCCCCTTGACAGTTCGCTTTGAATAAAACTCTTCCAGCAAGGCCCAACATTGGTTTTCCATTTGCCTAATAACAACTTAAACTTGCATAGGGACCTGTCGGCTCCCGAGTTCTCTTAATCAACCCCCGGGCCAGTGCTCGATATGAGTGTTGGTCCACCTACCTAGCAGTCGGCGGTGCCGCCTCGGGGCAACCAGATGGTATTTTGGCTACCGTCCACTTCGCATAGACGATGTTGTCCTGAGAACAAGATACGTGCGGCTCTTATCGGGGTATCGACGCACCGGGTGGTCTTGCTGGTTTTGTTTTACCATTGTCGAAATGTCTTGTGAACCGGGATTCCGAGCTTGATCGGGTTGTCTCGGGAGGAGAATTTCCCTCCGTTGATCGTGAGAGTTTGTGATGGACTAAGTTGGAACACCCCTGCAGGGTTTGATCTTTCGAAAGCCATGCCCGCGGTTATGTGGCAGATGGGAGATTTTAATATCCGGTTGTAGTGAACTTGAACTAAACTCAATTAAAATACACCAACCGCGTGTGTAACCGTGATTGTCTCTTTTCGACGAAGTTCTAGAAGAGAACACGGTTGGGTTATGTTTGAACATAAGTAGTTCAGGATCACTTCTTGATCATTACTAGTTTGCGACCATTGCGTAGTTTCTCATGTTATTCTTATACTCGTAAGTTAGCCACCATATTCTGAATGGACGAACATATTCTCTTTTCCTTTTGAAGGCCAAATCAATTCTTTTCTGAGTCTGATTTTCCTTGCCCATGACTACCTATATTCAGTGGCGGAGGCAAGGGGGGGCGAGCAGGGGCCTGGCCCCCCCTAACGATCGAGCGATGCGTGAAAGATGCATAGGCAATCAGCGATACGATCGCACGTACAAGCATACTTGGCCCCCCCTATCTCAGGTGTTGTACGTGCATTTGGGTAAAGGAGGAAAAAGCCCATAGTAAAAGAGCCCACTAGCGGCCATATGGGCAATGTAGCCTCCGATCTAATCTCCTGAGATACTGCTTAAAAAAAACTAATCTCCTGAGATGCCTCTTTCATCCGTGATTGGTGTGTAGTTGATGGGATTAGAAGCGGCTGCGGCTGCCGTGTGCCCTTGCCACCGTCTGCCTCTGATCTCCTTGCCCTACTACTCACTATCTGATTCATACGACGAATTAGCAGGTTAACATATCACACTACTAATCTCTCTCAACTCTCATCTCGTATCAGTGTTGAAATTTGAAACTATACATAGATTTTAGTTTCTTTTTAGATTTGAGATGCTACCAAGAATTCATATTGTGTAAGTATCCCACAAATTATCGTGATCCAAATTATCTTGTATCGGTTCCTATTTGTGATGCGAAAAATTTCTATGTCAACCGTATACAGTATAGCTAATTATGAAACTGAAATTGCTCAATTATGAAGAGAAAAAGCCCTGCCAAACACCATTAAAATTAATTTGGTTTCCAAGCTGGTTCCTTCTGAAATTGAAATTCCTCAACTATGAAGAGAAAATAACCTGCTGCCAAACACCTTTAAGATCAATTATTTTCTAAGCTGGTTACTTCGAATTCTCAACTTACTAAAATTGTTAAGGAGGCTGTTGTGCAAGTTATCAACCTTGCTCTCTGTAATTATCTTTTGCACTGGATTTTTTTTTCTACTTTGCTTGCCCCCCCTATACCCAAATCCTGGCTCCGCCCCTGCCTATATTGCAGTTTGCATAAAATCAAATCATCAGGCTATTATTTATCACCACTTCACTAGCAGGACTGGTCACTGAATGCATGGAACTGAACAAAATCTCCAAGTCAAAGAATCAGGCTATTGCTTATCAAATTGCCTATGTACCTGTGTGTGATGCGGCAGGTGGCAGGGGCAAGGCGCTAAGTCATGGGGTCTCGCTCAGGTCATGCGCGAGCCTTGTACACTTGGAGTTAGGAGAACAACGGCAGGAATTGATGGCCGGCAGCATGCACGACGCACTGGTCTTCGGTGGATGATGGGCGGCGCCGCTGCGGGAAGGAGCAGGGCAGGGGCGAGGTGAGATCCCGGCGTCGACGGGCGTCACCGCGGTGGGTGCTCCACGAGACCGGGGGGGGGGGCGCTCCGGATTGCTCCACGGCGGTCGGTGGCGGCTACATGAGCATGAGACTGACAGAAAGGATGGGGAATTGGGGAAGCCTGTGCGTGCCTGACACGAGGAGACGAGATGTTGTGCCTGTGCATGTGTGGGCTCAGTGGGCTGGGCTAAGATGACACATAGTTAAAAATTTTGGGGTCAAATTCCTGGGCGGGCCATGGCCCTGTTCTGCCCCTACAGAGCTCCGCCCCTGCTCGTGTTCATGCATGTAATAACTTTTCACCTGTGCATCCGAATCTAATAAACTTTATATCTAAATTGCTTAGAATTTTGTGTAGATTAATAGTTTCCAACTTTCATCCATGCTAAGATTGTTTAAATTTCTGTTTGCATTAGTTTGCATAAATGACATGTTAAAATGGTTTATTTCATAACTAAATAACTGTATCACCGAATTAATTAAACTTTATATGTAAATGGGCTAGAAATATGCATAGATTAACATGGTGCACTTACTTTGCATGTTTAATAACTCTAAAATTGCGTATAGGGCAGAACAGTAGTAAATCCAAAATATTCACATGGGAACTTTCCGAAATTGTTGTTTGTTGTTTCCGGCCTCATTTAAATTGACTAGATAAGTAGAATAATTATGCTCGACCTCTTGCCATGTTAACCAACATTTAATCTTGTCTTGTTCATAAATGGGAGAGAACTAAATATTTTTTGTGGTGTTTCGTCAATATGCAACTCGTTGCATATTGAGCTCCACTTAATTTGTAGTATTGTTTGTTCCACTTTGCCATGCCATGATCAATAAACCGGACATGCATCATACTTGGTTGTGCATCATGCCTTGTTTCTGTGATTGTTGTTTACCATGTTGTTTGCTTCTTTCCGGTGTTGCTTCTTCTTGATAGTTCCGTACGTTGCGATTGTGAGGATCCGTCCGTTTGTCTACATCATGGATTCTTATCTTCTTCCTAGAGGGATTTTAGGCAAGATGGTCATTACCCTGGATACCACTACTATCTTTGCTTTGCTAGTTGTCTCGATGCTATCGCTATGTCGCGCTACCTACACTACTGCAGGATACTGCTAACGCGACACTACGATCAGAGACTCTTCTACGAAACTGTGTGCGATGCAATAATCGCAAACGGTGGTGTAAAAAACCGTCAAAAAAGATGCAAAACGTTTGCGATGGAGGATGCATCAAACACGGTTCAGATTTTAGTTGCGTGTGCGATGCAGGACATACGGTTCAGTTCAATTAACCGTTTGCGATGAGGATGAACAAAAGAAACGGGTAGCCAGATGAAGGTGTGTGCGATGTACAGCATACTGTTCACTCGAATGAACTGTTTGTGATTAGGCAACACAAAAGAAACCGTCAGCCAGATCAAGGTGTGTGCGATGTACAACATACAGTTCACTCGGATGAACTGTTTGTGATTAGGCAACACAAAAGAAATGGCCAGCCAGATGAAGGTGTCTGCGATATACAACATGCGGTTCACTCAGATGAACTGTTTGCGCTGCGACAAGAGAACAGAAACGGTTCAATATAGCAAATACCATGAATATTGCAAGGTTCAAATTCAAAGATTACAACGCCCAAATTCAAACATTGCAAACATCGTCATTTCTGAAAAGGGATCAGCCGCTGACAAGTCATGTATGGGTTTGACACAATGACTTCCAATTGCTTTGCCATATGCTCTTCCAATACGAAGTTTAGCTTTTTTGGAGCCTGCAGTACCTGCTGGCTCTGATCAACATACCATTCATCTTTTCTAATTAAATGTGTGTTCAACCTCAGTACCCTCAGCACCTTTTCTCTGGCAAGAAAGAACCTGGCGAGTGTAATCTTCGGTAAGGTCCCTCGGTAGGAGTTCAAAGTAATATTTGAGAGATGCAGATCCAGGCATTCGATGTGATTGTCGTTATAAACATTATCCACCTCCGGGCCTATTATTATCTGCAAAAGAAGAGAACGTATTAGTGCCTACATGCAGTTTTGAAAACTGCTACACGCCCATTTGGTTTGCAGGATTTGTAAAATGCACCAACGTGCCATCTTCGATCTGACATGATTAACATGGGCATTTGATTACAATCTAGAAACATGTAGGCTTCTTCACAAGAGGTTGGATTGGATGAAAAATTCCCTAAGAAAACTAGTACAGATGAATCCAAAGGAGAAATGCTTATGGACGATTGTAACCATATGAATGAAGCAACCAATATGGGGTGGGGATGTATGTCCTAAAATCCTCCAAAATTCCTTCGGAAATCGTAGTACATTGTCACTGTAAACTTGGAAAAGGTGCAAAAAATTGAACTCCCTTATGGTTAACATTTAACAGGAAAGGAACATCACCTCGATATACGGCTTCTTCAGGCACGGAAAGCATCTCAGGCAACTGAAAACTTGGTCCAGGTTGGGGCCGACAGATTCTAGTGCCAAGACCTTCACTGTGCCCAGAATCTGGGTGAAGCTTTGCTGGATGACAGACAAACATACATCTTCAAAACTAGAAATAACGTTGATATCAAGAAGGAGAGGTATAAGGCGACTGTTGTACCTCAAAGTTGTAATATTTGACAGACGAGTAGCTCATCACTGTCAATTTCGGCGCACAAATGACATTGATTCTTGTTGGACCTTGTTGATCAACTACAAGTAATCTCTCAAGTGAAGGTGTGTCCTCAATGACCATATTGTGGTCCACCTTTTGTGATCTCTCGTTGCAGCACCAGCAACACACATAAATAGTCTGGAGAGTCCTGGAGGTGATGTGCAAAGTACTCGACCGATTCATCGCCTGAAGACGAAGGAACTCGAGTGCAGTACAGCCGCGGAGCAGGCGCTCCATGTCATCCTTTGGGATGCAGACGGCGACGAGCTCGAGGTGCTTCAGTCGTGGTAGAAAAAGAGCGGGCGCGTCATTAGGGGGGGAATGGCAGTTCATGAACTTGGCGAGGCGCAGCATGGGCGTGATGCAGAGCGCGGACGTTGGCAACAAGTGCATATGCCCATCATTAAAACTAACCTTCTCGAGCTGATCTATGGCAGGGGATCGGAACCACTCGTCAATCTTGGCTCGGTCCTTGCCACTGGAACGGAACCTGCCCGTGATAAGGCCTTTGATTGGGCCATGGTGACTACTGAGGATCTGGGAGAACGCATCCAAGCTTTGGCGATAGCCATGGCAGAGCTCGTGGGCGTCGAGGAGGTCGACAGGGGTGAGGAGCCATAGGGGGTGCCACCGCCGGGAAAGGGCGGCTGTCCTCGCCCGATATTTGATGTAACACCCCGGATGTAACTTTCCATATTTGTAACTCCAACTTTTGCCATTTTCGGCTATGTGTTATGATATCCCCTTCGTGGTCGGGTTTTGTTTTTCGTTTTGCTTTTTGTTCATGTCATGCATCTCATATCATGTCATCATGTGCATTGCATTTGCATACGTGTTCGTCTCTTGCATCCGAGCATTTTCCCCGTTGTCTGTTTTGCAATCCGGCACTCCCACCTCCTCCGGCGCACCCCTCTTGTTTCTTATTGTGAGCGGGTGTTAAACGTTCTTGGAATGGACCGAGGCTTGTCAAGTGGCCTTGGTATACCATCGGTAGACCACCGGTCAAGTTTCGTTCCATTTGGGAGGTCGCTGGGTACTCCAACGGTTAACCGGGCAACCGCAAAGTCCTTTTGTGTGCTGCAGCAAAACCCCGCTCTAAACAGCCCAAAACCCCTCTAAGTCTCTTCCATGCTCTAGGTCGTTCGATCACGATCGTGTGGGCGAAAACCGCACTCCATTTGGAGTCTCCTAGCTCCCTATGCCTATATATATGCATCCCCCCTCCGAAACATTCGCAGTTCAAACCCTAAAAAAATCTCCCCGCCGCCACCGGACACGTCCGCCGCCGCCGGACGCTCCCGCCGCCGCGCCCGCGCCAATTGCTGCGCGACATGTGGCAGCCCGCCGCCGCCCGTACGCCGCCGCCCGGGGAGCCCGCGTCCGGCCCCCGCGGCCCACGGCGCCGCCTCCCCGCACGCCTCCTCCCTCCGTCGCCGCGCCGCCGCCGCGCGTGGCCGCCGCCGCCCGCGGGTCGCCGGACCCTGCCGCCGCCAGCGCCGCGCCCCGCCGCCTCCTGCTTCGGTCGCCACCCGGCTCCTCCTCCTCCCTCTCCCTCCGGCCGAGCTCCAGCGAGCTCGAGCTCGGATCCGGCCAGATCCAATCGCCCTAAGGTTGACTTCTCCCCCCCCCCCAAAATTCTTCCAAGTCCCGAAATATTTACAGTACATGCCCATGTTCATCGCATCATAACTCTCTGCATACAGCTCCGTTTCATGCATGTAATATATCGAAATGTTTGTCTCGTGATGCTATACATTTTGTTCCATTGCACCATGTTCATTTGAGTCCATCTTGATGCCCAAATCTCTGGTGCAAGAGTGCTAGTTGCTGCTATCTGTTATTACTTATCAGAACTTGAGGATTTGTTATTTTTGTTGCATTTAATCTGTGTATCTTATGGACATGAGCTCTACATGTGTTTTGTTGTATGCCATGCCATCTTTACAGAGATTTATGCCATGTATTTTTGTGATCTATGTGGTGACTAGCACAAGCATGCAAACTAGGCTCCGTAGTGTTTCTGATTTCAGGGACTTAGTGATTTTACTGTCTGTGACTGCTGATATTTTGTTGCTATGTATCCATGTGGCTACAGAGAGATCCATGCTTATTTTGGTGATGTTCAGTAAGGATGTTTTGTAGCTATTGTTGTAATTGATCCATTCATTCTCTTGTTTGCAATTATGGAGTGCCATAGCATGACTCAATCTTGCTCTACTTTTGCTATAAAATATTCCTGGCAGATTCTTAGCATGATATTCAATTTTGCCAAGCTTGTTGTAGTTGTTCCATAAATGTTATGTACTTGCTCTTGCCATGGTTAGCTTCATAAACATGCCATAGATGCTTGTTTTGTCATGCATTGCTTTGTGATGAGTGCATCAAGCTCACAAAGATGCCCTCATAATGTCTGTTTCTGCCATGCTCTGTTTTCTGCCAAGTCTGAAACCTGTTAACGAAACTTGCTATGTTTACATGGTTGCCATCATATCTTCTGGTCCTTTTTGGCTTATAGTCATTAAGGGAATTTTGTCATATGCATTTAGTAGAATACTTCCATGCCTTGTTTTGCCATGTTAAGTTCCTGTAGCATGTTGATTTTGTGCTCTGAACTTTGCTACCTGATGCTGTTTCAGCCATGTCCAGTAATTTCACCAAGTCTGTGAACCTGATATCTTTTGCACTTTTGCCATGCTTGTTTGAACCTGTTGTGTTGTGATCTAGCCGTAGCTCAGTGTTCATCTTTTGTCAAGCATCTCCTGTAGATTACTGCCATATGTTTTTTGCTATGTTGGACTGTTGTAGCATAGTTACTTGATGTATTCCAAGTGCTATCATGCTGTTAATCACAGATTCGTGTCATTCTTGTTTTGCTTGCCATTTGAAAACCGTGCATCCGTTTCCGGTGATCTTTATATCGATTTCAACCGAAATCATATCATCTTTCCAGTGGCATGCTTGGTTTGCCAAGTTACTGCCTTGTTCATCATTTTTCGTCCGGAGCACGCATATGCATCAAATACCATATCTCGCATATCATACATGTTTTGCATCATGTTGCTTGTGTATTTCTCGTGATTGATTGTGGTTCCGTTGCTTGTGTTCTTGTTTTGGTTAGAGCCGGGAGACGAGTACGCTTACGAGGAACCGGTTGAGTACACTTACGAGGATCAAGCTTTCGACAACTCTGAGAACCTTGCAGGCAAGATGACCATACCCTCGAAATCACTTCTATCTTTGCTTTGCTAGTTGTTCGCTCTATTGCCATGCTACGCTACTGTTAAGGATATAGACCTTAGAGTCACCCGCCAGGAGGGGCCGGGTTACTCATACGGTCATTGCCAGAAGCCCGGCGCCCAGCTTAAAGACGGTGGGCCAAAGATGGGCTTAAGACCCGATATGGCTTAAGGCCCGTAGTTACAATCGTTATTATGGTAGAACTTGTAGTGTAAGGCAAGAATAGTTGAGAGTCCGAGCCGGACACTCTTATGAGCCGGCCGGGACTCTGAGAGCTGCAGGGCGTCAGCCTCTCTATATAAAGGGACGACCCGGCAGCGGTTTGAGGGCGACAACAATCTCATCGAGAGCAGGGGCATAGCAGTTTAGCTCCCTGGTTATCGAAACCTCTAATCAATACCACATCAAACTGGACGTAGGCCTCTACCTTCACCGTAAGGGGCCGAACCAGTATAAACCCTCGTGTTCCTTGTCCCGCATTAACCCCTACAAGCTTCCTAGCTGCGATGGCTCCACGACTAAGTCCTAACTCAAGGACATCTGCCGTGACAATTCCACGACAGTTGGCGCCCACCGTGGGGCCTCCGCACGGTGGATTTGAGTTCTTGAAGGGCAGCTTCGAAGGGCTCAAGGGATACGCTGTGGGCCGGATGACCAAGAGTCGTCGCGGCAAGCTCTACATCGACGATGCAAACTGGGGCCCCGATGCTGGCTCAATTGAGTACGGGTACCGGGTCCCCTTCGGCGGGATTCATGTTTTCATTGGCAAGATTGGTGAGCCGGGCCCTGAGCCGGGTCTCTGCGCCGATCTCGTCGAGACGGCTCAGCGTGCGCGACCCGCCCGGGCCCGGCCTGCCGTAAGGCGCGCTTTTGTGGGATGTATCCATGGAGGGCCCTCTGATCTGTCTGGGTCCGGTGATGAGGCGGCCGCCGGCTCTGAAGGCGAGTCGGCCACCGATGAGTCAAACTCATTGTATCAACTTCAAGATGGCAGGCTCATGGGTTGTTCCGATGGTGACAGTATTCCGGACCCGTTTGAGCCGCCAAGTCAGGTTGGAGTCTTTATGGCTGGCACACAGCCTGTTCAGAACCCCGCTGCTGGAGCGGGAAACCCGGTGCCTTCTCCGGCTCAGGTACTGATGGATCTCACGGACAAGATGACGGCCCTGTTAACCGCCACGGTTGACCCGGCGGACCAAGCTCAGCATGATGCGGAGGTGGCACAGTTAAAATTGGATCTAGTGAAAGCTAAGGAGGAGCTCGCAGCAGAAGGGATCAGGATGGCTGCGGAGAGGGCGGCTCTCGAGGCCCAAACTCAATTGATCCAGGCGCGGTCCTTCCAACTCACGATGGATCAGAACGCGTCCAATGAGGTCATGAGAAGGAGGCATCCAAAGACCCAATCTCGACTCCCTCCGGTTTACGATCCACGCAATCTCTTCAACACGCCAGGTGCAGAGTCTAGTAACCCGCCAGGGGTCATAGTGCCCGGGTCTGGAATCCCTATTCAGCCAATGGTGATGGGGCCTCCCCAGGTGCCCCCTGCCCCGCCTCAGTACGTGCCAATACCCCCGGGTCATTATAGTAACCCACTGGAGAACATGGTCGATGCGGCAGCCCGGCTGGCGGCTCTCCCAGTCGACGGCGACTCTCCGACGGCTATTGAAACCCGCCGGGTCAGGGAAGTCCTTCAGACAGCACTGGCGCAGCAAGAGGTGTACTCCTACAGCCGGGACAGGATCCACTCGACCCCTCGGCCAGGCCAGAGCCCGAGTTACAGCCGGCACATGGTCTCAGCAACCGGCTCAAGTAACGTCCGACGCCATGACCCGCCCCCTGGCCATGACCCGGCTCACAATGGAGCCTTTTACGCAGCAGACCAGGACAAAGCACGGCAAGAGGCGGAGCAAGTGCCTCAATTGACGGCTTACCAGACCCCCCGGCTTATCCGACGACTTCCGTCGACGTGGGTGTCCCTACCAGGACCGGGGGTGTCCCTTGTTTAGTGCCAGCTATCCGTAATGAACGTCTACCTAAGGACTTCAAGGGCCCTAGGAAGGTGCCTAATTACACAGCTGACTTACAACCCGCAGCCTGGATCGAGAGTTATGAGATGGCTATGGAACTGCTGGAGGTCAGTGAGGCGGCCATGGCCAAGTATTTCACCATGATGTTAGATGGGACTGCCCGCACTTGGTTGAAAGGGCTACCACCGAATTCCATTGGGTCTTGGGCTGAGCTGAAAGCCCGGTTCATCCAAAACTTCAAAGATAACTGTAGGCAGTCTATGTCAATCGTGGATTTGACTAACTGTAAGCAGCAGGAGGGTGAGTCTACGACACATTGGGTTCGCCGGGTTAAGGAGATCATACACTCGTCAGACAAGATGGATGTCGGCTCAGCGGTTTTAATGCTGGAGCAGAATTGTCATTTTGTGCCCCTGAAGATGAAACTCGGGCGGCTTAAATGCGACTGCAGTGATATGGGTACACTAATGGCAGCTCTTGTCAAGTACGCCGATTCTGATGGTACCAAGGATCCCCCTTCGGATGATGAAAGGACAGGGAAGGGAAAGAAGAACGGCAATGGCAAGGGTCCTCAGTTTAACCCGGGGAACCAAGGAGGAGGCAAGCGCAAGGCCGATGGTAGCCTAGAGTTTGTAGCCAACGCCAGCTCACAAGGTAATAACCAGCGACGCAAGGGGAGGCCCCCTCCCCGAGGCGGCGGGTCAGGTCCGACGCTGGAGCAGCTGTTGAATGAACCTTGTCCGAGGCATGGCTCTAGAGAGAAGCCAGCGACTCACCTGTGGAAGGATTGTGCGATCATGAAGGACTTTAAGTATTACAATGGCCCGGGAGGCGGCTCAGGCGCCGGCGGTTTTCATGGCCCAGGCGGCGGCTCAAATTCCGGTCCTCAGAACGGTCAAGGGGGCTTTAATCAGCAGTCTGGCCAGGGTCATCAGCAGCAGCAGGGGGGTTATCAGACCAATCCAAAGCAGCTCAGCGGTGGACAGTATCATGTGTTTACCACCAGTCTGTGTAAGCGAGATCAGAAGCTTCATAAGAGGGCAGTGAATGCTGTTGAGCCGGCGATCCCGCGCTACTTGCGGTGGTCTGAGCAGCCTATAGTGTGGAGTAGGGAGGATCACCCTCCCCAGGTGGATAACCCGGGCCACTTGGCCTTAGTGGTGGCTCCTCAAGTGGGAGGATATAAGTTCACAAAGGTGCTCATGGATGGAGGCAGCAGCATCAACATCCTCTATTATGAGACTTTTCGCCATATGGGGTTGGTTGATAAGAACCTTAGCCAGTCAAACACTATTTTCCATGGTGTGGTACCTGGTAAATCGGCTTATCCAGTCGGCAAGATCGAATTGGAAGTGGCCTTTGGTGATGAGAACAACTACAGGGTGGAGAAATTGACCTTTGAGGTGGTCAAGATAAGGAGTCCATACCATGCTATATTTGGGCGGCCGGCTTACGCCAAGTTCATGGCACGGCCGTGTTATGTGTACTTGCAGCTCAAGATGCCGGGTCACAATGGGACCATTACGGTTCATGGCAGTCAAAAAGTGGCTCTGGAGTGTGAGGAAGGCGATGCGGCTTATGCAGAATCTGTGTGTGCTACAGAGGAGTTGAAGTTTTACAAAGACAATGTTGACCCAACAGATATGACCTCTCTGAAAAAGCCAACTACAGAACAAGAGCCGGCAATGAAATTTAAATTGGCTGATGAAACTAAACTTGTTGAGTTTGTTCCAGGTGACTCATCTCAGCAGTTTAGCATCAGTGCAAATCTGGATCCAAAATAGGAAAGCGCGCTCATCGAGTTCATCCGTGAGAATAGGGACATCTTCGCATGGAAACCTTCTGACATGCCAGGTGTACCTAGAGAACTCGCTGAGCATACTCTCAATGTTGATCCGAAATTTAAGCCAGTCAGGCAGTTTCTTCGGCGGTTTAATGAAGAGAGGCGGAAAGCTATTGGTGAAGAGGTGGCCCGGCTCTTGGCGGCCGGGTTTATCGTTGAAGTCTTTCACCCAGAGTGGTTAGCTAACCCGGTGCTCGTACTCAAGAAGAACGGCACTTGGCGGATGTGTGTGGACTACACGGACTTAAACAAGGCGTGTCCGGCTGATCCTTTTGCCCTCCCCCATATAGATCAAATCATTGATGCTACGGCAGGTTGTGCACGCTTAAGTTTCTTGGATGCTTATTCCGGATATCATCAGATTAAGATGGCAGTTAAGGACCAGGAGAAGACGGCGTTCATCACTCCCTTTGGAGCCTTCTGCTATGTGTCTATGCCTTTTGGACTCAAGTGTGCACAGGCGACTTACCAGCGTTGTGTACAGAACTGTCTTCATAAACAGATTGGGCGCAATGTTCACGCTTATGTGGATGATATTGTGGTTAAGTCCATAAAAGAGGAAACCCTGATAGATGATTTAAGGGAAACCTTTGATAATCTCCGGGTCTACAAGATGATGCTTAACCCAGCCAAGTGTGTCTTTGGTGTTCCTGCAGGCAAACTCTTGGGTTTTTTGGTTTCTGACAGAGGCATTGAAGCTAACCCGGAGAAGATCAAGGCCATCACCTCCCTGGCTAAGCCGGCGTGTATAAATGACGTTCAGCGTTTGGCGGGTCGCATCGCTGCTTTAAGCCGGTTTATAAGCCGTTTGGGTGAGAAGGCCATGCCATTATATCAGTTGATGAAGAAAACTGATAACTTTGTCTGGAATGATGCAGCTAATACCACTTTTGAGGATTTGAAGAAGCAGCTGGCAGAGCCCCCAGTCCTTGCTGCTCCGGTTGATAAGGAGCCCTTATTACTGTATGTGGCGGCAAATGCACGAGCCGTCAGTGTGGCTATTGTGGTGGAGCGCAAGGAGGAGGGTAAGGAACATCCGGTTCAACGGCCAGTTTATTATGTCAGCGAAGTGCTCATTGAGTCCAAGCATCGGTACCCGCATTGGCAGAAGCTTGTGTATGGTGTGTTCATGGCGAGCCGGAAACTTAAGCATTATTTTCAGGGTCACCCCATCACTGTGGTCAGTTCTGCCCCTCTTGGTGATATCATTCAAAACAGAGAGGCCACAGGGAGAATTGCTAAGTGGGCTATAGAACTTGGACCTCATGGTCTCAAATATGTGCCACGCACTGCTGTTAAGTCTCAGGCCTTGGTGGATTTCATCAATGATTGGACAGAGTCACAAGTGCCCGAGCAAAAGCCGGATAACACGTATTGGACTATTCACTTCGATGGGTCCAGACAGTTGGAGGGCTCGGGGGCTGGCGTTGTATTGGCTTCCCCTAAAGGTGACAAGTTCCATTATGTGCTACAGTTGATGTTTCCTTGCACTAATAATGCGGCTGAGTACGAGGCCTTGCTCCACGGTCTTCGGATGGCTAAGGAGATGAGCTTGAGCCGGGTAAGGTGCTTCGGTGACTCAGACTTGGTGGCTCAACAAGTATCAGGCAAATGGGATTCTAAGGACCCTCTCATGGCGGCTTATCGCCACGAAGTTGATGCGATTGCTGGGCACTTTCAGGGCTACCAAGTAGAGCACATTGATCGCAGGAAGAACGAGGCGGTTGATGCTCTAAGCCGGCTAGGCTCTCAGCGAAAGCCGGTGCCGCCTAACACTTTCCTGGACGTCCTGTATAGCCCTTCGGTTACATTGCCTATGGAGGAAGACTTGGTTGTCCCTGACCCGGAGGCACGACTGGTGGCGGCTCTCCATATTATACCAGACTGGACAATGCCATATCTGGCTTACATGACCCGGGGCGAGTTGCCTGAGGATGAAACCTTGGCCAGGAAAATAACCCGGCGGGCTAAGTCAATGATTGTCATCGATGGCGAGTTGCATCATCGCAGTGTTACAGGAGCATTTCAGCGTTGTGTCTCCCCTGAGGAAGGTCAAGAGATCTTGCGTGAGATCCATGAAGGGGATTGTGGCCATCACGCCGGCTCAAAGTCCCTTGTGGCCAAGGCTTTTCGTCATGGTTTTTATTGGTTGACGGCTCATGCTGATGTAGAGGACTTGGTCAGTAAATGTGATGGTTGCCAGAGGTTCTCACGACGGGCTCATGTGCCGGCTCAGGAGCTGAGGATGATCCCAATCACTTGGCCCTTTGCGGTCTGGGGGCTTGATATCGTTGGGCCTTTTAAAAGGTCCAAGGATAAGAAGGCCCACCTCTTGGTGGCAGTTGATAAATTCACAAAGTGGGTGGAAGCTGAGCCAGTTAGCAAGTGCGATGCAGCCACGGCGGTTCAATTTATGAAAAAGGTGATTTTCCGCTTTGGCTTTCCGCACAGCATTATAACTGACAATGGCACCAATCTCTCCAAAGGCGCCATGGAAGAGTTTTGTCAACGCGAGCATATCCGACTTGATGTTTCCTCAGTGGCTCATCCTCAATCCGACGGTCAAGCTGAGAGAGCTAATCAGGAGATTCTGAAAGGTATCAAGCCCCGGCTTTTGGTCCCTTTGCAACGGACGCCGGGTTGTTGGGTGGAGGAGTTGCCCTCCGTGTTATGGAGCATCAACACTACTCCTAACAGGTCTACAGGCTTCATGCCTTTCTTCATGGTTTATGGAGCAGAAGCAGTCCTCCCCAGTGACATCCGTCATGACTCACCTCGAGTGGCGGCTTATGTTGAGGCGGATAATGAACTGGCGCGACAAGATGCTCTTGACCTATTGGACGAACAGCGTGATGTGGCAGCAGCTCGATCAGCGATTTACCAGCAAGACCTGCGCCGTTACCATAGCCGCCGGGTTAAATCCCGGGTCTTCCAGGAAGGCGATCTCGTGCTCCGGCTCATCCAGGATCAAACAAATGCACACAAGTTATCCCCGCCTTGGGAAGGGCCCTTTGTGGTCAGCAAGAACTTGCACAACGGGTCATATTACCTCATTGACATTCGGGAGCACAAAGATTCACGTAAGTCGGAGGAGGAGACCCGGCGGCCGTGGAACATAGCTCAGCTTCGGCCTTACTACACTTGAGCCACCGGCTCTCGTGGTGTACATATTTCTCTCAGCCATGTATATATTATGATAAGCAATAAAGCAGGACCTCTGTCCTTTTTTCTCCTCCAAATATGCACGTGTTGTTCTTATTACAAGATTACATGGTGACTTAAAGGAGGATCCGGTTTATGATCGTATTCGAATCAAGCCGTAAGCAGTAAAGTCACTTGGGGGCTTCCTGTTCAAACATGGGTCGTATTCGAACCAAAGAGAACATAGCTGTCGATACCCATTTGATTGGCAAAACGCCGAGCTCATTGGGAGGTTACCTTTGGTCATATTTGAATCATAGTTTAACCCCTCTGAGAACCGGCGTGGATCGTATTCGAATCAGCGTCGTTAAACAATTCTTAAAATCACTTGGGGGCTTCCTGTTCAAACATGGGTCGTATTCGAACCAAAGAGAACATAGTTGTCGGTACCCTCTTGGTTGGCATCGCCATACCCACTGGGGGCTATATGATCATATCCGAATCTTAGCTTAACCCCTTTGGGCCGGGTCTCTGGTCGTATTCGAACCGGAAGCCCCTAAGTTCTTCTGCTTTATCACAAGTTTACTCTGATTATGTCATGATGTATACGGCCGGGTCTCACTTTGTCGGCTTAACTTTGGTTTACAGTGTTAGTTGAACACCATGGGTGTTATTAAGACAAGTAAATCGGAGTTAAGATACCAACCTTGTTACCTGGGTTATCTAAACCGGAAGTATGCTTACAGGCCGCTAAGTGTGTTATTACGGCTGTGTTAAGGATATAATTGGGGACCAGTCTTTTTTGATTCATATTCCGGGTTATCTATCCAAAACACCTGATTCTCAGGGCGGTAAGCCGCCTCGAGACTTGTGATTTGCCTTTCTATGCAGGTTACCTAAAGGCACCTCTTTAAGGTTGAGAAAAACAAAGGAATGATTATGACCCGGAGAAACATCAAAGAGACAACTTCAAAAGACCTTGGCATTCAATACGTGCACGATGGCACGGCAGAGATAAACTGTTGCACATACTCTATTACAAAACTCATCAAGTCTAAAAAGGGTGGAGCATTGTTTGGTAAACCGCCAGCCGAGTTACGATGCCCGCTGAGTTGAAGTCTCCGGCTCGTTCCTATCCTCCCCTCCGGCTGATCCCAAGACCTGGAACGTTGATGACTTCCAGTCGATGCCGCTGAGAGCTTCGAATTGGGCTTCCTCGTCAATTAACCCGGCCGGGTCAATCTCTGGGGCGAAAGTGTGCTGACGAGCCGGCGGGATCAAGTTGAGGGCTTCATAGCGAGGGGTTGGAATCCTCTGATTCTCCGCATCATAACCCGGCTGGTACTTGGTCAAATCTGTGTCGTTCCCGATAAGGGTGGCCACCGGGCGTACCGCCTTCACGCAAGCCGCGAAGTCCTTCTGATCGAAAGCTGAGTCGTCTTCCTTCAGGCTTGGATAGCCAAGGGCGATGTCCGCCGGGTCTAACTCCGGCAGGAATGCCTTGGCCCGGCTCAGCGCGGCGATCGCTCCGGCCCTCGCAGAGGCCCGTCGCAGCTCTTGGATCCGCTGAGGCAGAACGGCGAGCCGGCGCAGGACTTCTGCCAGGTGAGTCGGCACCTCGTTGGATAAGGCCACCACAGCTAAGGCACGCTGTGACCCGGTGTAGAGCTGCTCCACCAGGGTATACACGGCCTTTAGCTTGGTGACCACGCTCTGGTTGAGGTTGGCACTTCTGGGACCTGTTTAACAGAATCAGATAAGCCGGCGACAAGGATGAATCATGAGATATAAACATTCTACACTTGATGAAAGCCGGTGAGGCGACTTACCGAAGATGGCGGCCACCATTTGGGAAACCTGGCGCTTTAGGCCGGAGAGCTCGGCGGTCTTCTCAGTGAGAGCCTTCTCCGCCTGTTTCGCCCGGGTCACCAGCGCAGCCTTCTCTTCGGCCCAGGCTTTCCGCTCAGCATCAAATTCTGTCTTCAGCTTTTCTTGAGCGGCGATGCTGGATACAAACTTGGCGTTTGCCTTCCGGGTCTCCATCTCCTGCGTCTTCAGCCGGCTCTTGAGATCCGCAAGGTCCGCTTCTAGCTTCTTGCCAACAGCCTGCATACATTTCCGGGTTATTAACAGTCATTATATAAGTCCCAAGCGTTTTCCAAGCAAAGACACTTGGCACTTGGGGGCTAATGCATATTGAACGTATCTATCTACATACTGCCGGCTCAATTGAGTAAGCCGGAACCTAAGTCTACAACATATTCACTCATAAGTCGTCGACTTGGGGGCTATCATGGCAAAGGTAACTATGCAGTAAGTAAGAAGGACAGCGGAATGATACCTCAGATTTTTGCTGAATCTGGTTCACCATGGCGACCTCTGCGTCCCGGCTCTTGTGCACTTGGCTGATGTAGCCAGAGACGAGCTCTCCAATGCTCAAGTTGGTGTAGTTGGAGAGGTCCAGGTTCACCCGGTGGGGCGGCAGCAACTCCCCCTTAGCGGAGCACTTGGCCAGCACAGTAGGTCTCCCCGGCTCAACGAACTCCATCCGGGTGATTACCACGTCCGGGTCGTCTGCTGGTGGAGCCGAGCCGGAGGCCTCCGGGTTAATAGAAGCTTTGGTCGTTGCCTTGGTAGTCGGGGCAGTGGCCTCAGGTGCCGTGTCCATTGGAGTGGTGGCTTCGGGGGCAGAGGCAGCTGGCGGATCTTGGACCGTCACCTCCGGCTCAGGCAAATCCGGCACTCCGGCCGACTTGGTTTTCTTCACCCTCTTGGTGAGCTTTGCCTGGGCACTGAAAGAACAACAAAGGTTAGTACAAAAAATATGAGTAAAGATCAGAACAACATGAGATGATTATCGTTACCCGGGCGCGGTCTTGAAAGCCGGCAGATTCGACTGCATAGAGTCGCCGGAAGAAGGGGACGTCTCCTGATAATTTGAGTCAGAAGAATTAAGCGGTTGGCGTATAACACCCGCAAAAGGATGAAAAGGGTATAATTTTGCGATCACCTCGGTCCGGCGTTTCCTTGATGCCTCAGGTAACCCGGAGGAGAGGTCCGTGTCCTTGCTGGTCCGGGTGTGCCGCCGGCTCTCATGAACCTGTCGCTTCAAAATAAATTGAGGATCTTGGTAAGCTAAAGGATGGGAAAAGCTTACTTTCCGGGTTACTCTTCGGTTTTTCAGCCTTGGCAAGGGCTCCGAGTCGGAGGAAAGTATTGTTACCTCTTCAATCACCGGGTTACTGGCTCCGGTGTCCTCCTGTTGATAAACAATATTGATAAGGCGGACAGAAATAAATGACAAATATAACAAGAGCTTACAGATTTAGGAATTACCTCAGACTCGGAGCTGTCACTTAGCTGCAACAGCTCCGAAGCAGTGGGCCTACTTCCCTTCTTACGGGGAGCGGCTTTCTTGGCTGCTTTCTTCGCCTTCCTGGCTTTCTTGGCCGCCTCATGGTCGTATTTGACCCGCCAGAACTTGTCATCAGCCTGAAAAATACAACGATGAACGGTTCAGATGAAGGTTATATGCAGAAGAAGATGAAAAGTTAAAGTCAACGGCTTACCGCTGGGGCTGGGTTGGTCTTGCAGAAGGGGGCTAACCCGGTCCTTCTGCAGTCTGCCAGGCTCTCGTTTAACAGAGCCTTGGTCATCTCCTCTGCAACGTCTTCTGGAAGATCATTGCGGCTGTGTCTCTGAGGGTCATCCTTTCGTCCTGTGTACTCACACATTAAGCCGGGGCGGCGGCTTAATGGGATCACCCGCCAGGAGATCCAGACCCGGACCAGATCGATTCCGTTGAGACCATTGCCCAAAAGAGCCTTGATCTTGTTTATGGTAGGGAGTAGAGGCTGGCGCTCCGCTTGCGTCAGCTTGTCAGACAGTGGGTGTGTTGCCTCTAGACGAGAGGGGCGAAAGCCGGGCAACGGACTTTCATCAGCCGGCGACGTGTCTTGGCAGTAGAACCACGTCAGATTCCAATCTTTGGGGTGGCTTGGCGGCTCTGCGTATGGGAAAAGGCAGTCCCTTCGCCGCTGGATGGAGATGCCACCTAACTCCAGACTTGGCCCATTGGCGCACTCATTCTGACGGTTCAAGTAAAAAAGCTCTCTGAAGAGCAGCAGACTAGGTTCTTCTCCAAGGTAAACCTTGCAGAATACTTGGAAGTTGCAGATGTTGGACACTGAGTTGGGTCCTATGTCCTGAGGCCGCAGGTCGAAGAAGTTTAGAACGTCTCTAAAAAACTTTGAGCCAGGCGGTGCGAAGCCCCGGCTCATGTGATCCGCAAAAATCACTACCTCCCCATCCTTTGGCTGTGGCCTCTCTTCTGACGGGTCAGGGGCACGGTAGGACATGATGTCTTTCTTGGGCAGATATCCTGACTTAACAAAATCAGCTAGGGTCTCGTTGGTCACATTGGACCTCATCCAGTTGCAAGTAATGGGAGCTTTGGGAGGCATGGTGAAAGTCGGCAGTCTATGACAAAAAGGAAAAATGTCCGGGTTAATTATAAGCCGGAGGAGATCTACAGTTCAAAACTAAGGTGGCGGTTTATGAAGGGGACTAATGGTATATACTCAGGTACAGTGGGTTATTTAAGCCGCAGGGGCATTCAGAATAAATTGATTATCTACGGCCTTATCGCAGCTAAGCCGGAGGATTCTACGAAGCATGGTTCTCTTTAAGCCGGAACTGTAAACCGCCAAGATTCAATGATTGCAATTTTTTACTAAGTGTGGTAAAACAGGTTTCACACATCGCAGTAAAACTTTTGGATCAAAATGGTCGGGTGAAATGAAAAATTTCTAGACCTAGAAACAGACGAGCGGATGTTCTTGAGCTCGAACGAAGCCGTTATGCAGTGGAAAGAGACCTACTGGCATTAGAAATAAGTGCCAAACAGCCGCCGCACTAATTCTATGCAGAGCTAAGATCAAACAAGGGCAGTAACTATGAGAACTACCGAAGCTTGCGGACAATGGCGACGAACACGAAGAACGTGGGCAAATCCTACGGCAGATCTACTCTACAGGTCAAGCAGGACTTACCGGAGTTGAAAAGGTGCGGGGGTCGCCGCCGTTTGTCTGGTCCGAGTCAGGGTGATGCAGCGGCCAAGGTTGAAGAAGACCGGAGGCGAGGTGACGGCGGTGGAGTGCGAGCTCAGGCAGAGAGGCAGTGGCGCGAGGAGGAAGAAGGGTGGTAGAGAAGCCCGTCGGGCCGGCCTATTTATAAGGCGAGCTCGTAAAGCGGGCGCGAGAATCAAGGAGACCGTGGCGTGGTTATCTCCCCCCCACAACGCCTCGATTTTTGGGATGACAGTAAAAGCAAAGATCCGTTGCGGATCGGGTGGAGTAAAAAACGGGCTTAATGGAAGATGACGTCACGGCGGATTATCCGGAGTCCAGAGGATGACGTCACGCCGGGTTATGGCCTTCACATAAATGGTAAGCCGGAGATTTTTTTTCTGTCGAAAGAATTGAAGATTGACATGAGCCGGCTCAAATCAATCTGGGGCCTAATTTTGAGGATATAGACCTTAGAGTCACCCGCCAGGAGGGGCCGGGTTACTCATACGGTCATTGCCAGAAGCCCGGCGCCCAGCTTAAAGACGGTGGGCCAAAGATGGGCTTAAGACCCGGATATGGCTTAAGGCCCGTAGTTACAATCGTTATTATGGTAGAACTTGTAGTGTAAGGCAAGAATAGTTGAGATTCCGAGCCGGACACTCTTATGAGCCGGCCGGGACTCTGAGAGCTGCAGGGCGTCAGCCTCTCTATATAAAGGGACGACCCGGCAGCGGTTTGAGGGCGACAACAATCTCATCGAGAGCAGGGGCATAGCAGTTTAGCTCCCTGGTTATCGAAACCTCTAATCAATACCACATCAAACTGGACGTAGGCTTTTACCTTCACCGTAAGGGGCCGAACCAGTATAAACCCTCGTGTTCCTTGTCCCGCATTAACCCCTACAAGCTTCCTAGCTGCGATGGCTCCACGACTAAGTCCTAACTCAAGGACATCTGCCGTGACAATTCCACGACAGCTACCTACCACTTGCTATATCATGCCTCCCATATTTGCCATGTCAAGCCTCTAACCATCCTTTCCTAGCAAACCGTTGTTTGGCTAAGTTACCGCTTTTGCTCAGCCCTTCTTATAGCGTTGCTAGTTGCAGGTGAAGATGAAGTTGGCTCCATGTTGGAACATGGATATTTTGGAATATCACAATATCTCTTATTTAATTAATGCATCTATATATTTGGTAAAGGGTGGAAGGCTCGGCCTTATGCCTGGTGTTTTGTTCCACTCTTGCCGCCCTAGTTTCCGTCATACTGGTATTATGTTCCTTGAGTTTGCGTTCCTTACGCGGTTGGGTGATTTATGGGACCCCCTTGACAGTTCGCCTTGAATAAAACTCCTCCAGCAAGGCCCAACCTTGGTTTTACCATTTGCCACCTAAGCCTTTTCCCTTGGGTTTTTGCGAGCCCGAGGGTCATCTTTATTTAAACCCCCGGGCCAGTGTTCCTCTGAGTGCTGGTCCAAACTAGAGCACCGTGCGGGACCGTCCCTTGGCAACTTGGGTTATGTTGGTACCTGTACGATTCGCTTATCCGGTGTGCCCTGAGAACGAGATATGTGCAGCTCCTATCAGGATTTGTCGGCACATTCAGGTGGCTTTGCTGGTCTTGTTTTACCATTGTCGAAATGTCTTGTAAACCGGGATTCCGAGACTGATCGGGTCTTCCTGGGAGAAGGTTTATCCTTCGTTGACCGTGAGAGCTTATAATGGGCTAAGTTGGGACACCCCTGCAGGGTATTATATTTCGAAAGCCGTGCCCGCGGTTATGAGGCAGATGGGAATTTGTTAATGTCCGGTTGTAGAGAACTTGTCACTTGACTTAATTAAAATACATCAACCGTGTGTGTAGCCGTGATGGTCTCTTCTCGGCGGAGTCCGGGAAGTGAACACGGTTTGTGTTATGTTTGACGTAAGTAGGAGTTCAGGATCACTTCTTGGTCATTACTAGTTGACGACCGTTCCGCTGCTTCTCTTCTCGCTCTCATTTGCGTATGTTAGCCACCATACATGCTTAGTGCCTGTTGCAGCTCCACCTCATTACACCATCCTTTCCTATAAGCTTAAATAGTCTTGATCTCGCGGGTGTGAGATTGCTGAGTCCTCGTGACTCATAGATTCTACCAAAACAGTTGCAGGTGCCGACGATGCCAGTGCAGATGACGCAATCGACCTCAAGTGGGAGTTCGATGAGGAACGTGGTCGTTACTATGTGTCTTTTCCTGATGATCACTAGTGGAGCCCAGTTGGGACGATCGGGGATCTAGCATTTGGGGTTATCTTATTTTTTCTTTTGGATTTTGACCGTAGTCGGTCTATGTGTGGATTTTGGATGATGTATGAATTATATTTATGTATTGTTTGAAGTGGCGATTGTAAGCCAACTCTCGTTATCCCATTCTTGTTCATTACATGGGATTGTGTGAAGATGACCCTTCTTGCAACAAAACCACAATGCGGTTATGCCTCTAAGTCGTGCCTCGACACGTGGGAGATATAGCCGCATCGTGGGCGTTACATTTGATTGGGAGGAGGGATACGATGACTATCAACATATCATCGGGGAGGTTGTTGATGAAGTCTAGGCTTGCTAGAGTCGCTTGCGGTTCTTTCTCGACCCGCCTCCGCTTGTTGGCAGCCTCGTTCTCCACCTCGTCGGTGGCGACGGAAACCTCTGTCTCTGTATTCACCCCATGCTCCGGTGCTTCAGTAGCCCCGGCGTCGCCACTCCCTCTGATGGGGCGCTTCGGCGCCATCCCCATACACTGACAGCTTTTAGGACTCAGAGCGGCGTCGAGGATGCGGGCGGAGAGAGAGTATTGTGTGTGTGGCGAGGATGGGAGGTGCGGCTGCTCGGCGGTGCCATTAATACAGACCAGTGGGAGCAAGGCGGGCGGCGGTCCAAGGTTGTCTCGCTTCCCGGTGAGAACGACTGCTTAATCTCTATGAATGAAATCTATGCTTAATTACTGAATTTTAGTTGCAAAAAATAGATAGTGCTATTGATTTTTTAGCAGCATATTTTGACAAATCGCAGTGTCTCTTGGCTTAGCGCTGAAGTATGGCTTTAATTTGCATACCCTAATTTGAACCGTTTGCATTGAAGAGATGCACAGATCCTGCATTGAACAGCTTGCACGCTCCCTGGTGAGCCTGCGCACCGGACTGCGCTCGCACGCCTCCCATTCAGTCAAGCAGCTGTCCGCACGACACCTCCTATAGCCAACAAAGACACGTGGGGTCACGTGAATGGTTAACAGAATGCACACGATTTGAATTATACAAACGTTTGAGATATTAAAGTGGCAGCTATTTTTTCAAAATGCCTTTGTTGGCTATTATTCGAGTGCGCCTTCTCACAAAATGGACACTAAAAATACCACGGCATGTCGGGTGCCATTCCATGATAGCATGCCAAGTTTCATGAATTTCACACGAGTTTTGGATTTACTAGAATTTAAAAGCCAGGTATCTCAACGTTTTGCCGGCAATCAACAGTCCCCTGGCGTTTGAAATTCATTCTCATTTCTTGCATGGGACCAAAGCATGCACCCAAGGACACAGATTTGATTTTTCAACCAATTTATATGCACTGGAGCATGTGCATGTATTTCAAATTTGAATTATGCACATAAAATGCCTAGAAAACCCAGTTAATGTATAAAAATGTCCAAACGAACCCCGAAAATTTCCAAAACTTAACACAACACTCATGTTGTTCTATGTTGGCACTAGAAATTTTTTGAAAGCAATAAGAGGCAACGGATATCATTTCGTCCCCAAAGGTGGCACGTTCCGTACCGAAACCATCAGGCTTGTTGTGAAGCTCTGGTTTGTGAGAAGCTTATACCCAAACCTGCCCCAAATGGGAAAAAAAATTACCACGGCATGTTGACGCTGCTCCATGATACCATGCCAAGTTTCATGAATTTGAGACGAGTTTTGGATTTACTAGAATTTAAAACCGAGGTATCTCAACGTTTTGCCGGCAATCAATAGTGCCCTGGTGTTTGAAATTCATTCCCATTTCTTGCATGGGACCTAAGCATGCACCCAAGAACACATATTTGACTTTTCAACCAATTTATATGCACTGGAGCATGTGCATGTATTTCAAATTTGAATTATGCACATAAATGCCTAGAAAACTCAGTTAATGTATAAAAATGTCAAACGAACCACGGAAAATTCCAAAACTTAACACAACACTCATGTTGTTCTATGTTGACACTAGAAACTTTCTGATAGCAATAAGAGGAGACGGATACCGTTTCGTCCCCAAAGCTGGCATGTTCCATACCGAAACCATCAGGCTTGTTGTGAGAAGCTCTGGTTTGTGAGAAGCTTATACCCAAACCTGCCCCAAATGAGACAAAAAATTTACCATGGTATGTTGATGCCGCTCCATGATACCATGCCAAGTTTCATGAATTTGAGACGAGTTTTGGATTTACTAGAATTTAAAAGCAAGGTATCTCAACGTTTTGCCGGCAATCAACAGTGCCCTCGTGTTTGAAATTCATTCCCATTTCTTGCAAGGGACCTAAGCATGCACCCAAGGACACATATTTGACTTTTCAACCAATTTATATGCACTGGAGCATGTGCATGTATTTCAAATTTGAATTATGCACATAAAATGCCTAGAAAACCCAATTAATGTATAAAAATGTCCAAACGAACCACGAAAAATTCCAAAACTTAACACAACACTCATGTTGTTCTATGTTGGCACTAGAAATTTATTGAAAGCAATAAGAGGCAACGGATATCGTTTCGTCCCCAAAGGTGGCACGTTCCATACCGAAACCATCAGACTTGTTATGAGAATCTCTGGTTTGTGACAAGCTTATACCCAAACCTGCCCCAAATGGGACAATTTTTTTACCACGGCATGTTGATGCCGCTCCATGATACCATGCCAGGTTTCATGAATTTCAGACGAGTTCTGGATTTACTAGAATTTAAAAAACAGGTACCTCAACGTTTTGCCGGAAATCAACAGTGCCCTGGTGTTTGAAATTCATTCCCATTTCTTGCATGGGACCTAAGCATGCACCCATGGACACATATTTGACTTTTCAACCAATTTATATGCACTGGAGCATGTGCGTGTATTTCAAATTTGAATTATGCACATAAATGCCTAGAAAACCCAGTTAATGTATAAAAATGTCCAAACGAACCACGAAAAATTCCAAAACTTAACACAACACTCATGTTGTTCTATGTTGACACTAGAAATTTTTCGATACCAATAAGAGGCAACGGATATCGTTTCATCCCCAAAGGTGGCACGTTCCGTACCAAAACCATCAGGCTTGTTGTGAGAAGCTCTGGTTTGTGAGAAGCTTATACCCAAACCTGCCCCAAATGGGACAAATTTTTTACCACGGCATGTTGATGCCGCTCCATGATACCATGCCAAGTTTCATGAATTCAGATGAGTTCTGGATTTAGTAGAATTTAAAAAACAGGTATCTCAACATTTTGCCGGCAATCAACAGTGCCTTGGTGTTTGAAATTCATTCCCATTTCTTGCATGGGACCTAACCATGCACCCAAGGACACATATTTGACTTTTCAACCAATTTATATGCACTGGAGCATGTCCATGCATTTCAAATTTGAATTATGCACATCCCTAGAAAACCCAGTTAATGAATAAAAATGTCCAAACGAACCACGAAAAATTCCAAAACTTAACACAACACACATGTTGTTCTATGTTGGCACTACAAATTTTTTGAAAGCAATAAGAGGCAACGGATATCGTTTCGTCCCCAAAGCTGGCACGTTCCATACCGAAACCATCAGGCTTGTTGTGAGAAGCTCTGGTTTGTGAGAAGCTTATACCCAAACCTGCTGATATGTCTCCAACGTATCTATAATTTTTTATTGTTCCATGCTATTATATTATCTGTTTTGGATGTTTAGTGGGCTTTATTATACACTTCTATATTATTTTGGGACTAAGTACTAACCGAAGGCCCAGTGCAAATTGCTGTTTTTTTGCCTATTTTCGTGTTTCGCAGAAAAGGGATATCATACGAAATCCAAACGAAATGAAACCTTCGGGAGAGTGATTTTTGGAACGAACGCAATCCAGGAGACTTGGAGTGGACGTCAAGAAAGAACCGAGGAGGCCACGAGGCAGGAGGGCGCCCCCAGGGGGTAGGCGCGCCCCCACCCTCGTGGGCCCCTCGTGGCTCCCCTGACCGACTTCTTTCGCCTATATATACTCATATACCCCGAAAACATCCAGGAGCACGACAAAACCCTATTTCCACCGCCGCAACCTTCTGTACCCGTGAGATCCCATCTTGGGGCCTTTTCCGGCGCTCCGCCGGAGGGAGAATCAATCACGGAGGGCTTCTACATCAACACCATAGCCTCTCCGATGATGTGTGAGTAGTTTACCACAGACCTTCGTGTCCATAGTTATTAGCTAGATGGCTTCTTCTCTCTCTTTGGATCTCAATACAAAGTTCTCCTCGATCTTCTTGGAGATCTATTCTATGTAATTCTTTTTGCAGTGTGTTTGTCGAGATCCGATGAATTGTGGGTTTATGATCAAGATTATCTATGAACAATATTTGAATCTTCTCTGAATTCTTTTATGCATGATTTAATTATCTTTGCAAGTCTCTTCAAATTATTAGTTTGATTTGGCCTACTAGATTGATCTTTCTTGCAATGGGAGAAGTGCTTAGCTTTGGGTTCAATCTTGCGGTCTCCTTTCCCAGTGACAGCAGGGGCAGCAAGGCACGTATTGTATTGTTGCCATCGAGGATAAAAAGATGGGGTTTATATCATATTGCTTGAGTTTATCCCTCTACATCATGTCATCTTGCCTTATGTGTTACTCTGTTCTTATGAACTTAATACTCTAGATGCATGCTGGATAGCGGTCGATGTGTGGAGTAATAGTAGTAGATGCAAAATCGTTTCGGTCTACTGGTCGCGGACATGATGCCTATATACATGATCATGCCTAGATATTCTCATAACTATGCGCTTTTCTATCAATTGCTCGACAGTAATTCGTTCACCCACCGTAAATTGTGCTATCTTGAGAGAAGCCACTAGTGAAACCTATGGCCCCCGGGTCTATCTTTCATCATATTATCTTCCTATCAATTTACTATTCCTTTCGTGTTTTATTTTGCAATCTTTACTTTCCAATCTATATCATAAAAATACCAAAAATATTTGTCTTATTATCTCTATCAGACCTCACTTTTGCAAGTGCCCGTGAAGGGATTGACAACCCCTTTATTGTGTTGGTTGCAAGGTTCTTATTTGTTTGTGTAGGTACAAGGCGACTTGCGTGTAGTCTCCTACTGGATTGATACCTTGGTTCTCAAAAATTGAGGGAAATACTTACGCTACTTTGCTGCATCACCCTTTCCTCTTCAAGGGAAAACCAACGCAGTGCTCAAGAGGTAGCAAGAAGGATTTCTGGCGCTGTTGCCGGGGAGGCTCACGCCAAGTCAAGTCAAAATTTGATCTCCCGCCAATGTGCGATTTCTGGCGCCGTTGCCGGGGAGATCTACGCACAAGTCAAGACACACCAAGTACCCATCACAAAGTCTTATCCCTCGCATTACATTATTTGCCATTTACCTCTCGTTTTCCTCTCCCCCACTTCACCCTTGCCGTTTTATTCACCTTCTTCCCATATGTATCTTTGTTTGTGTTTCCATGTGCCTTCTATTTGCTTGCATCTTTGCTTGCTAAAAATCTATTGATATGGATCCACTCAAAGTGTTCTACTTGGATCATCTTCGATCCTTATGCACTTGTGCTGAAACCCCAACTAGCCTAGTTGATGGGAAATCTTTAGATGAGCATGCTCATTTTGTGCGTCACCGTTTGTCTGAAAAAGCGAGACTCTTATGGGATCAAATAAACAGATTGCTATGTTATGCTTAGAATCTTTGTGAAATTTATGATTTTACTTGTTGCTCTAAGAACCCTAAAAAAATCTCCCCTACCTATGTGAGTTTAATGATAATGAAATCTTATCTTATGCAAAGGGTGTTTATAGTTACTATGATATCGGACAAATTGAAGAATTTGTTGCTTTTAAGGGTGCTTATGAAGCTGCTTCTTTAATTGAAAAATATGATATTACTCTCTACGAATCTGAAAATTTTGACATATTTAAACATTGCTATGAAAACTATGCTCATAATGTCTATGTCAAAGAATTTATTGAAAGAATGACCATTGCTTCTGAAGAAAATAATGATATGCATGAATCTATAGATAATTGTGATTCCGATGATTTGATTGAAATATCCCTTGATGAACATGATGCTTGCTATTCTTGTGGCCATGATGCCAATATTTATGAAGATGAATTTCCTATAGTTCCTTATGTTAAACATGAAATCGGTGCTATTGCACCCATACTTGATAGTTCCTTCGATGAAAAGCATGATTGAAATGATGTCATTATAAATTCTCTTAATGTCAATTGTGTTAATGATGTGCAAAACCTCAATCTTGGGGATGCTAGTTTTGCTATGACTACTATTTGTTGCAATGATCATGATTGGGGTGATTCTTCTTATGATCTTCAAAATTTATTTAAGCCTCATGATGAATATGAGATTGATAATAATGTTTGCAATAATATTGAAAGTGGGTTCGGAAGAGTGTCAACTTTAGATCCCACATATTTGGAGAATGTTCAATCTTGTGAAGTTTTTGATAAAAGTGGGTTTGGAGAGGTCATGACTTTAGTTAATGTTAATCCCACTATTTTGGAAGAGTGTCAACTTTGCATACATGTGGATCGCGTTAAGAATATGTTTTGTGATAGCTATATTGTTGAATTTTCTTATGATCCTACATGTAATTATTATGATAGAGGAAAATATGGTCGTAGAAATTTTCATGTCACTAAATTTCCTCTCGTTATGTTGAGATTGCTATTGTTTCTTTCTTCTTCCTTGCATATGCTAGATCTTGCTTGTCTTGCTAATTTGTTTTCCTATAAAATGCCTATGCATAGGAAGTATGTTATACTTAGATGTGATTCTCACATGTTTTATGATGCTCTCTTTGTGTTTCAATTACTATCTTTCATGTGAGCATCATTAAAATCATCGATGCCTAGCTAGGGGCGTTAAACGATAGCGCTTGTTGGGAGGCAACCCAATTTTATTTTTGTTTCTTGCTTTTTGGTTCTGTTTAGTAATAAATAATTCATCTAGCTTCTGTTTTGATGTGTTTTTATGTTTTTGAAAGCACAAGTGCTCCCTGGGTGGTTTTGGTAATTAATGTCAACATATCTCTTGTTGGACTAATGCTTCTACCTAGTATGTTTCAGATAAGTTCAACAATGGAGTGGCATGGACTAGAGGATGTGGAACCTCTTCAAGTTGTTGAGGACAAAGGATTGGCTCAAGCTCAAAGCTCAGGACTCTACATTTTCTATTTTAGTGATCCAAGATCACACTGAGTCCATAGGAAAGCCAATACTATTAAGAGGGGATGAGGTGTTGCTTAATGGCTTGCTTGCTCAAAGTGCTTAGTGATATGCTCCAAAGCCCTCAACCACTTTCTCACATCCATATATGTCCCAAACCAAAAGTCAAACTCGGCCCCACCGAATCTTTCTATCCGGCGCCACCGAGTTCAGTTGACGTAGCCACTGCCAGAAACCCTAGTCTTTTCGGTCTCACCGATAGGGATCTCGGTCTCACCGAGATGGGATTGCAAACTCTCTGTTGCCTATTGCAATAATTTCGGTCCCACCGAAATATGCAATCGGTCCCACCGAGATTGCAATGCAAACTCTCTGTCACCCCTTCGTAACATTTCGGTCCAACCGAGATGAACGAATCGGTCCCACCGAGTTTGCCTGACCAACTCTCTGTTTGTCTATTACCAAAATCGGTCTCACCGAGTTTGTGTAATCGGTCTCACCGAGATTACGTTATGCCCTAACCCTAACAAAATCGGTCTCACCGAGTTGACATGTCGGTCCCACCGAAAACCCTAACGGTCACATTATGAACTAAATCGGTCTGACCGAGTTTAACGATTCGGTCCCACCGAGTTTGGTAAATTGTGTGTAACGGTTAGATTTTGTGTGGAGGCTATAAATACCCCTCCACCCACTCTTCATTCGTGGAGAGAGCCATCAGAACATGCCTACACTTCCAACATACATTTTCTGAGAGAGAACCACCTACACTTGTGTTGAGGTCAAGATATTCCATTCCAACCACATAAATCTTGATCTCTAGCCTTTCCCAAGTTGCTTTCCACTCAAATCATCTTTCCACCAAATCCAATCCTATGAGAGAGAGTTGAGTGTTGGGGAGACTATCATTTGAATCACAAGAGCAAGGAGTTCATCATCAACACACCATTTGTTACTTTTTGGAGAGTGGTGTCTCCTAGATTGGCTAGGTGTCACTTGGGAGCCTCCGTCAAGATTGTGGAGTTGAACCAAGGAGTTTGTAAGGGCAAGGAGATCGCCTACTTCGTGAAGATCTACCCGAGTGTGGCAAGTCCTTCGTGGGCGACGGCCATGGTGGGATAGACAAGGTTGCTTCTTCGTGGACCCTTCGTGGGTGGAGCCCTCCATGGACTCGCGCAACCGTTACCCTTCATGGGTTGAAGTCTCCATCAACGTGGATGTACGATAGCACCACCTATCGGAACCACGGATAAAAAATCTCTGTGTCTCCAAATAGCGTTTGCACACTCCAATCCCATCCCTTTACATTCTTGCAATTTGCATGCTTTACTTTCCGCTGCTCATATACTCTTGTCATGCTTGCTTGATATGTATTGTGAATGTTTAAACTTGTGCCAAAACTCCACATCAACTTAAGGAAACTAAAAACTGCAACTTTTCTTCTTAGAGTATATTCACCCCCCCCCTCTAGACACCTCTTCTCGATCCTTTCAGTTTTAAATTAGTGTTTATGCCAAGTAGAACCTTTGGGAAGACTTGGGTGAAGTCTTTATGACCTTGCTGTAAAAAAACAGAAACTTTAGCGCTCACGAGATTAGTTGCCATTTTTTTTACTTGAGAGTGCTTTTAGGTTGATTCTTTTTGAAGATGATTAATAGACAAATTCCTCACGTATACCAATTTATTTCAGAATTTTTGGAGTTCCATAAGTATATGTTTGATACAGATTACTACAGATTGTTCTGTTTTTGACAGATTCTGTTTTTCGTGTGTTGTTTGCTTATTTTGATGAATCTATGGCTAGTATCGGGGGGTATGAACCATAGAGAAGTTGGAATACAGTAGGTTTAACACCAATATAAATAAAGAATGATTTCATTACAGTACCTTAAAGTGGTGATTTGTTTTCTTGCTCTAACGGAGCTCATGAGATTTTCTGTTGAGTTTTGTGTTGTGAAGTTTTCAAGTTTTGGGTGAAGATTTGATGGATTATGGAATAAGGAGTGGCAAGAGCCTAAGCTTGGTGATGCCCAAGGCACCCCAAGGTAAAATTCAATTACAACCAAAAGCCTAAGTTGGGGATGCCCCGGAAGGCATCCCCTCTTTCGTCTTCATCCATCGGTAACTTTACTTGATGCTATATTTTTATTCACCACATGATATGTGTTTTGCTTGGAGCGTCTTGTATGATTTGAGTCTTTGCTTTTTAGTTTACCACAATCATCCTTGCTGTGCACACCTTTTGGGAGAGACACACATGAATCGGAATTTATTAGAATACTCTATGTGCTTCACTTATATCTTTTGAGCTAGATAATTTTGCTCTAGTGCTTCACTTACATCTTTTAGAGCACGGTGGTGGTTTTATTTTATAGAAATTATTGATCTCTCATGCTTCACTTATATTATTTTGAGTCATTTAGAACAGCATGGTAATTTTCTTTGGCTATAAAATTAGTCCTACTATGAAAGGCATCCAAGATTGGTATAATAAAAACTTTCATATAAAGTGCATTGAATAATATGAGAAGTTTGATACTTGATGATTGTTTTGAGATATGAAGATGGTAATATTAGAGTCGTGCTAGTTGAGTAATTGTGAATTTGAGAAATACTTGTGTTGAAGTTTGCAAGTCCCGTAGCATGCACGTATGGTAACCCTTGTGTAAAAAATTTGAAGCATGATGTGTTTCTTTGATTGTCCTCCTTATGAGTGGCGATCGGGGACGAGCGATGGTCTTTTCCTACCAATCTATCCCCCTAGGAGCATGCGCGTAGTGCTTGGTTTTTGATGACTTGTAGATTTTTGCAATAAGTATGTGAGTTCTTTATGACTAATGTTGAGTCCATGGATTATACGCACTCTCACCTTTCCATCATTGCTAGCCTCTTCGGTACCGTGCATTGCCCTTTCTCACCTTGAGAGTTGGTGCAACCTTCGTCAGTGCATCCAAACCCTGTGATACGATACACTCTATCACACATAAACCTCCTTATATCTTCCTCAAAACAGCCACCATACCTACCTATTATGGCATTTTCATAGCCATTCCGAGATATATTGCCATGCAACTTTCCACCTTTTTCATTTATTATGACACGCTTCGTCATTGTCAACCTTGGCAAGAACGACGCTCAGCAGAATATATGACCCACACTCCATTAGGCTCTTTAAATTCCCTGGGTGGCTTAGCTATCGTATAATACAATAAAGAAATACAAATAAAATAATAAAATATACACATATGTCTTTTTGATTCCGTCGAAAATCTATTTTACGTGGCACCTTTTCAAACACAACTGATGCATTCCAAAATAACTCTGATTCTAATATTGCCTTGCATGATCATGTAGTTGACATCGTATATGTGGCAAAGCCAGCATGCATAATTTATCATACATGTCACTCTTGATTCATTGTCCATCCCGGTACACCGCCGGAGGCATTCATATAGAGTCATACTTTGTTCTAGTATGGAGTTGTAATCATTGAGTTGTAAATAAATAGAAGTGTGATGATCATCATTAATAGAGCATTGTCCTAAAAAAGGCCAAAAAAGAAAAAAAAAGGCCAAAAAAAGGCCCAAAAAAAGAAAAAAAAAAGGGACAATGCTACTATCCTTTTTCCACACTTGTGCTTCAAAGTAGCACCATGATCTTTATGATAGAGAGTCTCTTATCTTGTCACTTTCATATACTAGTGGGAATTTTTCATTATAGAACTTGGCTTGTATATTCCAACGATGGACTTCCTCAAATGCCCTAGGTCTTCGTGAGCAAGCAAGTTGGATGCACACCCACTTAGTTTCTTTTGTTGAGCTTTCATACATTTATAGCTCTAGTGCATCCGTTCCATGGAAATCCCTACTCCTTGCATTGACATCAATTGATGGGCATCTCCATAGCCCGTTGATTAGCCGCGTCAATGTGAGACTTTCTCCTTTTTTGTCTTCTCCACATAACCCCCATCATTATATTCTATTCCACCCATAGTGCTATGTCCATGGCTCACGCTCATGTATTGCGTGAAAGTTCAAAAAAGTTTGAGATTACTAAAGTATGAAACAATTGCTTGGCTTGTCATCGGGGTTGTGCAGGATGAGAGCATTTTGTGTGACGAAAATGGAGCATGACCAAACTATATGATTTTGTGGGGATGAACTTTCTTTGGCCATGTTATTTTGAGAAGACATGATTGCTTAGTTAGTATGCTTGAACTATTATTATTTTTATGTCAACATTAAACTTTTATCTTGAAACTTTCGGATCTGAACATTCATGCCACAATAAAGCAAATTACATTGAAAAATATGCTAGGTAGCATTCCACATCAAAAATTTTGTTTTTATCATTTACCTACTCGAGGACGAGCAAGAATTAAGCTTGGGGATGCTTGATACGTCTCCAACTATCTATAATTTTGATTGTTCCATGCTATTATATTATCTGTTTTGGATGTTTAGTGGGCTTTATTATACACTTCTATATTATTTTTGGGACTTACCTACTAAACGAAGGCCCAGTGCAAATTGCTGTTTTTTTGCCTATTTCAGTGTTTCGCAGAAAAGGAATGTCAAACGGAATCCAAACGGAATGAAACCTTCGGGAGAGTGATTTTTGGAACAAACGCAATCCAGGAGACTTGGAATGGACGTCAAGAAAGAACCAAGGAGGCCACGAGGCAGGAAGGCGCGCCCAGGGGGTAGGCGCGCCCCCCACCCTCGTGGGCCCCTTGTGGCTCCCCTGACCGACTTCTTTCGCCTATATATACTCATATACCTCGAAAACATCCAGGAGCACGACGAAACCCTATTTCCACCGCCGCAACCTTATGTACCCGTGAGATCCCATCTTGGGGCCTTTTCCGGCGCTCCGCCGGAGGGGGAATCGATCACGGAGTGCTTCTACATCAACACCATAGCCTCTCCGATGATGTGTGAGTAGTTTACCACAGACCTTCGGGTCCATAGTTATTAGCTAGATGGCTTCTTCTCTCTCTTTGGATCTCAATACAAAGTTCTCCTCGATCTTCTTGGAGATCTATTCGATGTAATTCTTTTTGCGGTGTGTTTGTCGAGATCCGATGAATTGTGGGTTTATGATCAAGATTATCTATGAACAATATTTGAATCTTCTCTGAATTATTTTATGCATGATTTAATTATCTTTGCAAGTCTCTTCGAAATATTAGTTTGGTTTGGCCTACTAGATTGATCTTTCTTGCAATGGGAGAAGTGCTTAGCTTTGGGTTCAATCTTGCGGTGTCCTTTCCCAGTGACAGCAGGGGCAGCAAGGGACATATTGTATTGTTGCCATCGAGGATAAAAAGATGGGGTTTATATCGTATTGCTTGAGTTTATCCCTCTACATCATGTCATCTTGCCTAATGCGTTACTCTGTTCTTATGAACTTAATACTCTAGATGAATGCTGGATAGCGGTCGATGTCTGGAGTAATAGTAGTAGATGCAGAATCGTTTCGGTCTAGTTGTCGCGGGCGTGATGCCTATATACATGATCATGCTTAGATATTCTCATAACTATGCGCTTTTCTATCAATTTCTCGACAGTAATTCGTTCACCCACCGTAAATTATGCTATCTTTCATCATATTATCTTCCTATCAATTTACTATTCCTTCCGTCTTTTATTTTGCAATCTTTACTTTCCAATCTATATCATAAAAATACCAAAAAATTTATCTTATTATCTCTATCAGATCTCACTTTTGCAAGTGGCCGTGAAGGGATTGACAACCCCTTTATCGCGTTGGTTGCAAGGTTCTTATTTGTTTGTGTAGGTACAAGGCGACTTGCGTGTAGTCTCCTACTGGATTGATACCTTGGTTCTCAAAAACTATGGGAAATACTTACGCTACTTTGCTGCATCACCCTTTCCTCTTCAAGGGAAAACGAACGCAGTGCTCAAGAGGTAGCACCTGCCCCACCATGGCAAGTTGATGCCGCTCCGTGATACCATGCCAATTTTCATGAATTTCAGACGAGTTATGGATTTACTAGAATTTAAAAAACAGGTATCTCAACGTTTTTCCGGCAATCAACAGTGCCCTGGTGTTTGAAATTCATTCCCATTTCTTCCATGGGACCTAAGCATGCACCCAAGGACACAGATTTGACTTTTCAACCAATTTATATGCACTGGAGCATGTGCATGTATTTCAAATTTGAACTATGCACATAAAATGCCTAGAAAACCCAGTTAATGTATAAAAATGTCCAAACGAACCACGAAAAATTCCAAAACTTAACACAACACTCATGTTGTTCTATGTTGGCACTAGAAATTTTTTGATAGAAATAAGAGGCAACGGATATCGTTTCGTCCCCAAAGCTGGCACGTTACGTACTGAAACCATCAGGCTTGTTGTGAGAAGCTTATACCCAAACCTGCCCCAAATGGGACAAATTTTTTACCACGGCATGTTGATGCCGCTCCATGATACCATGCCAAGTTTCATGAATTTCTGATGAGTTCTGGATTTACTAGAATTTAAAAAACAGGTATCTCAACGTTTTGCCGGCAATCAACAGTGCACTGGTGTTTGAAATTCATTCCCATTTCTTGCATGGGACCTAAGCATGCACCCAAGGACACAGATTTGACTTTTCAATCAATTTATATGCACTGGAGCATGTGCATTATTTCAAATTTGAATTATGCACATAAAATGCCTAGAAAACCCAGTTAATGTATAAAAATGTCCAAACGAACCACGAAAAATTCCAAAACTTAACACAACACACATGTTGTTCTATGTTGGCACTACAAAGTTTTTGAAAGCAATAAGAGGCAACGGATATCGTTTCGTCCCCAAAGCTGGCACGTTCCATACCGAAACCATCAGGCTTGTTGTGAGAAGCTTATACCCAAACCTGCTGATACGTCTCCAACGTATCTATAATTTTTGTATTGTTCCATGCTACTATATTATCTGTTTTGGATGTTTAGTGGGCTTTATTATACACTTTTATATTATTTTTGGGACTAACCTACTAAATGAAGGCCCAGTGCAAATTGCTGTTTTTTTGCCTATTTCCGTGTTTCGCAGAAAAGGGATGTCATACAAAATCCAAACGAAATGAAACCTTCGGGAGAGTGATTTTTGGAACAAACGCAATCCAGGAGACTTGGAGTGGACGTCAAGAAAGAACCAAGGAGGCCACGAGGCAGGAGGGCGTGCCCAGGGGGGTAGGCGCGCCCCCCACCCTTGCGGGCCCCTCGTGGCTCCCCTGACCGACTTCTTTCGCCTATATATACTCATATACCCTGAAAACATCTAGGAGCGTGACGAAACCCTATTTCCACCGCCGCAGCCTTCTGTACCCGTGAGATCCCATCTTGGGGCCTTTTCCGGCGCTCCGCCGGAGGGAGAATCGATCATGGAGGGCTTCTACATCAACACCATAGCCTCTCCGATGATGTGTGAGTAGTTTACCACAGACCTTCGGGTCCATAGTTATTAGCTAGATGGCTTGTTCTCTCTCTTTGGATCTCAATACAAAGTTCTCCCCGATCTTCTTGGAGATCTATTCGATGTAATTCTCTTTGCGGTATGTTTATCGAGATCCGATGAATTGTGGGTTTATGATCAAGATTATCTATGAACAATATTTGAATCTTCTCTGAATTCTTTTATGCATGATTTAATTATCTTTGCAAGTCTCTTCGAAATATTAGTTTGGTTTGGCCTACTAGATTGATCTTTCTTGCAATGGGAGAAGTGCTTAGCTTTGGGTTCAATCTTGCGGTGTCCTTTCCCAGTGACAGCAGGGGCACCAAGGGACGTATTGTATTGTTGCCATCGAGGATAAAAATATGGGGTTTATATCATATTGCTTGAGTTTATCCCTCTACATCATGTCATCTTGCCTAATGCGTTACTCTGTTCTTATGAACTTAATACTCTAGATGCATGCTAGATAGCGGTCGATGTGTGGAGTAATAGTAGTAGATGCAGAATCGTTTTGGTCTACTTGTCGTGAACGTGATGCCTATATACATGATCATGCCTAGATATTCTCATAACTATGCGCTTTTCTATCAATTGCTCGACAGTAATTCGTTCACCCACCGTAAATTGTGCTATCTTGAGAGAAGCCACTAGTGAAACCTATGGCCCCCGGGTCTATCTTTCATCATATTATCTTCCTATCAATTTACTATTCCTTTCGTGTTTTATTTTGCAATCTTTACTTTCCAATCTATATCATAAAAATACCAAAAATATTTGTCTTATTATCTCTATCAGACCTCACTTTTGCAAGTGCCCGTGAAGGGATTGACAACCCCTTTATCGTGTTGGTTGCAAGGTTCTTATTTGTTTGTGTAGGTACAAGGCGACGTGCGTGTAGTCTCCTACTGGATTGATACCTTGGTTCTCAAAAACTGAGGGAAATACTTACGCTACTTTGCTGCATCACCCTTTCCTCTTCAAGGGAAAACCAACGCATTGCTCAAGAGGTAGCACCTGCCCCACCATGGCATGTTGATGCCGCTCCATGATACCATGCCAAGTTTCATGAATTTCAGACGAGTTCTGGATTTACTAGAATTTAAAAAACAGGTATCTCAACGTTTTGCCGGCAATCAACAATGCCCTGGTGTTTGAAATTCATTCCCATTTCTTCCATGGGACCTTAGCATGCACCCAAGGACACGGATTTGACTTTTCAACCAATTTATATGCACTGGAGCATGTGCACGTATTTCAAATTTGAATAATGCACATAAAATGCCTAGAAAACCCAGTTAATGTATAAAAATGTCCAAACGAACCACGAAAAATTCCAAAACTTAACATAACACTCATGTTGTTCTATGTTGGCACTACAAATTTTTTGAAAGCAATAAGAGGCAACGGATATCGTTTCGTCCCCAAAGCTGGCACGTTCCATACCGAAACCATCAGGCTTGTTGTGAGAAGCTCTGGTTTGTGAGAAGCTTATAACCAAACCTGCCCCAAATGGGACAATTTTTTTACCACGGCATGTTCATGCCGCTCCATGATACCATGCCAATTTTCATGAATTTGAGACGAGTTTTGGATTTACTGGAATTTAAAAGCGAGGTATCTCAATGTTTTACCGGCAATCAACAGTGCACTCGTGTTTGAAATTCATACCCATTTCTTGCATGGGACCTAAGCATGCACCCAAGGACACATATTTCACTTTTCAACCAATTTATATGCACTGGAGCATGTGCATGTATTTCAAATTTGAATTATGCACATAAAATTCCTAGAAAACCCAGTTAATGTATAAAAATGTCGAAACGAACCACGAAAAATTCCAAAACTTAACACAACACTCATGTTGTTCTATGTTGACACTAGAAATTTTTTGATAGCAATAAGAGGCAGTGAATATCGTTTCGTTCCCAAAGGTGGCACGTTCCGTACCGAAACCATCAGGCTTGTTGTGAGAAGCTCTGGTTTGTGAGAAGCTTATACCCAAACCTGCCCCAAATGGGACAATTTTTTTACCACGGCATGTTGAGGCCGCTCCATGATACCATGCCAACTTTCATGAATTTCAGACGAGTTTTGGATTTACTAGAATTGAAAAGCCAGGTATCTCAATGTTTTGCCGGCAATCAACAGTGCCCTGGTGTCTGAAATTCATTCTCATTTCTTGCATGGGACCTAAGCATGCACCCAAGGACACATATTTGAACTTTCAACCAATTTATATGCACTGGAGCATGTGCATGTATTTCAAATTTGAATTATGCACATAAATGCCTAGAAAACCCAGTTAATGTATAAAAATGTCCAAACGAACCACAAAATATTTCAAAACTTAACACAACACTCATGTTGTTCTATGTTGACACTAGAAATTTTTTGAGAGCAATAAGAGGCAACGGATATCGTTTCGTCTCCAAAGGTGGCACGTTCTGTACCGAAACCATAAGGCTTGTTGTGAGAAGCTTATACGCAAACCTGCCCCAAATGGGACAATTTTTTTACCACGCCATGTTGATGCCGCTCCATGATACCATGCCAAGTTTCATGAATTTCAGACGAGTTCTAGATTTACTAGAATTTAAAAGCCAGGTATCTCAATGTTTTGTCGGTAATCAACAGCGCCGTGGTGTTTGAAATTCATTCCCATTTCTTGCATGGGACCTAAGCATGCAACCAAGGACACAGATCTGACTTTTCAACCAATTTATATGCACTGGAGGATGTGCATGTATTTCAAATTTGAATTATGCACATAAAATGCCTAGAAAACCAAGTTAATGTATAAAAATGTCCAAACGAACCACGAAAAATTCCAAAACTTAACACAACACTCATGTTGTTCTACGTTGACACTAGAAATTTTTTGATAGCAATAAGAGGCATCGGATATCGTTTCGTCCCCAAAGGTGGCACGTTCCGTACCAAAACCATCAGGCTTGTTGTGAGAAGCTCTGGTTTGTGAGAAGCTTATACCCATACCTGCCCCAAATGGGACAAATTTTTTACCACGGCATGTTGATGCCGCTCCATGAAACCATGCCAAGTTTCATGAATTTCAGATGAGTTCTAGATTTACTAGAATTTAAAAAACAGGTATCTCAATGTTTTGTTGGCAATCAATAGTGCCCTGGTGTTTGAAATTCATTCCCATTTCTTGCGTGGGTCCTAAGCATGCACCCAAGGACACATATTTGACTTTTCAACCAATTTATATGCACGGAAGCATGTGCTTGTAGTTTAATTTGGAATTGTGCACCTAAAATGGCTAGAAAACCAGTTTAATGTACAAAATGTCCAAACGAACCGTGAACAATTCCAATTCTTTTACGACACACATATAGTTGCATGTTCACTGCAAATAAAAGGTCTAGCAATTCAAACACCATCCATTGCCGCTGTGACCCCATTAGGTAATTCAAATCAAGATGAAAAATCAAGTAGGTCCCACACAGTTTATTATCACCAACCGTGTGAGATGTAGTACAAAATATCTTGGAATACCGTCGGTGTATAGTACGCCTATGGCTTACGCGAGAAGGTGCGTCAGCTACAGTCCACAGCCGGGATGTCAAGCACACTAGCTCGCTCCCCAAATACTCCCGCCTCTGCATCCCTCGCAATCTCGAAAACATTACTGCCTCGTAATCTCGAAAATATCTACCGCCTGGAAGGTTTTAATGTTTGATAGCACATGATTAGTATGTGCGGACCGTGTGCGATGTCTGTTAGTCCCGCTCTGCTTCCGTCCCTTGATTCTAATTTTCAGTAGCCCTGGCATTTTACTCCCGCCTCTGCATCCCTTGCAATCTCAAAAATATCTGCTCGCCCTTGATCCAAATTTTCAGTATCACCGCCTTCTTACTCTCGCCTGGTAAAATTTTCAGTTGCCGCAATATTTCCTCAAACAACACCTTGCCCCCCCCCCCGCCCCCTCCACACACACCCCAAAACCTCCGCTCACACAGATACACACAACCCTCGAAACCATTGGTAGGTCGCCTCCATCCTCAACCTCTGCCTGCGTGCCGGGGAGCTCGAGGAGCCAATGGCCAAAAAGAGGTTTATCGCGGCCTTTTCGCCCGACGCCGGCGAGGTGGCCGCCGAGGTGTCCCCGTCATCCTCCGCGGGCTCGATCCGCCGTCGCAGATCCCCCGTTCCGCCCGCCGCCGCGCCCCTACGCCGGTTCGAGGACTTCCCCATCCTCCCTCGGACCCCGCAGCCGACGAGGTCCTACCTCGGGGTCCGGCAGCGGCGGTGGGGGACGTGGGTCGCCGAGATTACAGATCGGGAGACCCACACCCGCCGGTGGCTCGGTAGCTTTCACACGGCCGAGCTCGCGGCCATGGAGTACGACCGCTGGTAGGTCCGCTACCACGGCGTGGCGACTAGGCTCAATTTCCCCTTCGGCACATGTCTGGTCGACCTCATTCCGTCGGAGCCAGGGTGGTGAGCTCGGCTATGGCGCGGGAGGACCGCGAGGCATGGGAGCGCCTCGAGGCCGAGGCCGCCGGCGAGGCCTACATGCAAGAGCTCCGCCGGCAACACCCGGAGCTCGTGGAGGCGGAGCGGGCGATCTTTGCCGGTGCGGAGGGCGGTGAGGTTATCGCGCTCTCCTCCGATGACGAGGTCGAAGGCGGCGAGGACGGCGGCGCGGAGGGCGGCGAGGTTATCGCGCTCTCCTCCGATGACGAGGTCGAAGGCGGCAGCGACGGCGGCACGGAGGGCGTCAAAGTGGGGCCGAGGATGAGGAGATCGACATCGACAAGTGGAGGAGTGCCTTCCCCAACGACCCCGACAACGGTACCGGCCCGGACCCGGCTCGCGGCACACCGTACATGATGAGGAAGGATTGGCTCGACCTCTACTTCGACCAAAAGTTGTTTAGCTTAGTTTAAATTTATGTTTTATGTTCGGTTATGCAAAACTATATATGTTTATGTTTGAGTGCATGCTACTTTCGGTTGAACCTGCTTTGAACTTGATCAAATTGAAGTTTACAACCTTAAGTCTAGGGGATCGACTAGAAAAGGCCAAAAATTGCTGGAGTATATATATATGACTATTCGTCACCCTGGCTGATAAATAGTTATTCTTCACTCCCCTCTAATTTACCATCAATGAACCGTAATTTTACGTTTCGTAAGTTTTGTCTTATTTCTGATGTAAAAAGAGACCGCAAGAAAATATATAATCGCCGTAAAAAATATTTTATGTTACGTAAAATTACAAACGTAAAAACATAGTGTAAAATGAACATAAACTGCAAATTTTCATGTCTTATGACCTATATTTTTATTTTCTTATACCAAATTTTACGTATTGAATCAATAGGAATGTAACTATTTGAATTCCAAATGTAATTTAATTATGAAGTGATCGTAAGATTACCTCGGTTGAAGAATAACTTATTCTGCACCCTAGGTGATGAATAACATCACTATATATATATATATATATATATATATATATATATATATATATATATATCCACTAAGGGTTTTAGTCCTTTAACTTTTTAAGGATCGGCTAGAGATGGCATTATGACTTGTTTATTTCAGTTCTTCACAATGTGATGCTCTATATGTGCAACTATTTGCCGTGCAGTTCAATTTCATCAATAACAGTTTCAACAATACCACTATGAATTACGATATTTGGTTGCTGTTAAGGATATTGCAGTTAACGTGCCTTTTCATTTTTTTAACAATAACTAGTGTACTATAGACCTGCACAATACCAGTTTGAATGACTATTTGCTTGTTTTTCAATGTTATGCCTGATGCAGTTAACACACCTTTCCACTTCTTGTTTTGCTTAACCAGCATGCTTAAGCCTGCACACTGAAGCTATCATTTGTAGATTATGTTGTCTACCATGGATATATTTGGTTGATGTTTAGCCTGTTGTGCTTAACATGCCTTTATATGTACTCATGCAGGACAATATTGAGAACGGTATTGTTTTCCGTCGAGGTTAGTTTCATCGCATTGCTTACATGTACTCACTAATCAGGATATTGGTAGCTGGTACCATATAGCATGGGGCTGATAAGGGATTAATCGTCGAATCGGACATTTCACTGAATATATCTGTAACCCATTTATCAGTAGGTTAACTAGGGCCATATTTAATATATCTAAGGCTGCATAGCAACATGCATTGTACTGAATGACTAAATATGCAATCCCAGGCTACATAGCAACAAGGAAGAGTGTTACCTTAATGTTCTGATGATGTCTAGATATACATGTAATAAAATCTTATATAATGGGATGGAGGGAGTGTTGTACTACATCATTTTTCAATTGTTGTTTAGCTTGTAATATTAACTTGGTGCTTTTAGGTACATATATCATTGCCAAAGATCCACACTTCGACCCTTTCTGCGTATGGGGCAATGAGATATTCATGAACCAGCATCAAATGAGGAAACTGATAAAGATTTTTAATAAAATGGGTCAAAAGATGTCAATCGAACTATTTGTTTACACTTTATGCAAGACAACAGTGAACTGCATGATGGTAAGTAAGAACCCTGTAGCCTTCTTTTTACTGCTCGTAATGAGTTGTGTTAGATGACAATGTCTGAATCTTTTTTCTTTTGCAGTGGATCCTAAAGCAGTTTACTCAAGATTACCTCTCAAACTGCATGATTGGCGGTCGGCCATCACAAGGGGTTGGACTAGAGTCGTGCATGCCTTCTACATCCAGGAGAGCACAATAGGGCCATTCCGCTTCACCTTGTTCAGCAACCGGAATGTTTGTCGCCTCTTTATTTACCATCTGTAATAGTACAAGTATAGAACCCTGGTTCAACATTCTTAATTTGGTGCTTATGTAATTCTTAAACATATGTACCTGTGAATCGAATAATGCATTGGTTGTTTGAACCTGATGGATATGAATAAAGCTATAGCCTACTTTCAAGTTTAAATTCGGTACAATTTTAAATAGCAGCAATTAAATTAGGGCGAAATTATGGTGTGCAGGTCATTACGGCACACATGGTTGGTAAAACACAAACATTTGCGATATACACCATAATCCGAGACGGTTCACAGAGAGGAAACGTGTGCAAGCATGCACACAGTTGCCATTTGCAAAGCATGTGTGATGTCAGACACTATCACATACGGTGCGGGAAAACTAAATGTGTGTGATTATCTACCTATCGTACATGGTTTATAATCATGAACTATTTGTGATGTGCCAGGCATCATAAAACTCCCGTGCCTGGAATGTGCCTGGAAAGCTCCCGTGCCTGGAATCTGCCTGGTTTTAGGTAAAACCACAAAAATCCGACTGCGATGGCAATGCGAGCACAAACGAGTAGCAAGATGAAGCGTTTGGGATATTCGAGATATCGGAAATGGTTATATAGGGACAACTGTATGCATCAAGGCTCCCTATCCCCGACGATTTCTGGGTCGTGTGGGAAGGACCCCCCTATCACTACTGGAATGAGGATCTTTGCCGTTAGCCAGATCTTTGTTGTCTGCTAACTGACGGCAAAGAAGGTCTTTGCCCTCAGCTTGAAAGAAGCCGATGGCAAAGAAAGAGCTGACGGCAAAGACCATGTTTACCGTCAGCCCACTCTTTGCCATCGGCTAGCTGACGGCATAACATCTTTGTCGTCGGCTAGCAGACGACAAAGAACCGTGCCCTAACTAAAATCCAATGACCTAACGGACACTTTCTTTGCCGTCCTCTAGCAGACGGCAAAGAAAGTGACCAAACTAACGTCTGTTAGCTAGGCTCTTTGCCGTCCGCTAGCAGACAACAAAGAATCGTGCCCTAACTAAAATCCAACGATGCCAGCCCGCGCCCCATCTCTTTGTCCCCTCTCTTTCTCTCCGCCCGCGAGCGCCCGAGTCGCCGCCGCCTCGCGTCACCCCACCCCTGTGCCGCCGCCGCCCCGCCCCACCTCGTAGCCCCGTGACCCCCTCCCCTGCCAAGCGCTATCCCCGTCGCCGCGCCGCCCCAGCCAGCCCCCGTGCCCGAGCCGCCGCCACCCCAGTCGCCGCGGCCCCCCTCCTCCACCTCGGCGGCCCCGGCGCCCCTCTCCTCCACCACCGCAGCCGCCCCTGCCGCTCCGGCGCCCCCTCCCCCACCCCGGCGGCCCCGGCGCCCCTCTCCTCCACCACCGCGGCCGCCCCGCCGCTCCGGCGCCCCCTCCTCCACCCGGCCGCCCCCTCCTCCACCCGGCCGCCCCGACGCCCCTCTCCTCCACCACCGCGGCCGCCCCGCCCCTCCGGTGAGACCTCTTGTATTTTTTCTATTTTTGTTTCTGTATTTTAAGTTTAGTTTAGGTTTACTTTAGGTTTCGTTTAGTTTAGGTTAACTTTAGTTTATGTTTAGAGCAGATAGCCTTATATTGCAGTGCAAGAATTGATTACCATAGCCCATCCAAACTTTAGTTTAGGTTTGTACAGAATGTTCAGTCAATCATGGAGCATGATTTGCTACTTATAGTGGTGTTATGCTTGTTCTGCAATTTTTTGTCAGGGTTCTTCTGCTACTCTACTGCTATATTATGCATAGTGAATAAGTGTAATTCTGGTGTTTCCAGTGTCCAAGGAATGGCTGTTGTCATCATGTCATTTGATGTTTTCCCTGTTTTTTACATGAAAACAGATTTGGCAAATATACAAACCTGTTTTTCTTTGTCTTTAGAGGGAGCTAAATCGAATTCTAACAATATTAGCAGTTTTTTCGAGTACTATTGTTCTTTCCCCCCACAGGTCATTCCTTGCTGATTTATCTCAATTATTATGTAGTGTGGTACAACTTCATGATAATTTCCTTTGTGTCACCACATTTATATATACGAAATTTGTTCTCGTTTAGCTTTGCACTTGATTATGGTAATTCTGTCCCCTACAAAAACAACACATAATAAAGCCTTTTTAAAACTATTGAAATAATTGAGCATGAACCTGTTGAAAGCATAATCTAGCGTGTCTTTCTCACTAGCATAGGCATGAAAGCATAATCTCAATCTAAACAAGAGGCCACTTTCTCACTAGCACACCACAAGGAAATGTTTAGTTACTATGGTCTTTTTTTCAACATTTTCAGTTTTCTTTCATGTCTAAAGTAATTGGTCTCTTCCGCTGCTTATTAGAGATGGGGGGAAGCCACCACCACAGGCTCCGCTCTGCCACACCGGAGTATGAGTTGGATGCTTTTGAGTTCTTTAGTATCATACTTAGGACTTCCTCCAGGAGGCAGGTATATAAAAGGAGAGATCTCCCCTTCACCCATCTCATTATGATAACTCTGTTGTTTGCTACATCACTCCTTGTCCCAAATTGCAGAGGCTACCTGACACTTTTATGAAGATGCTGGACGGCCATCAGCCAAATAATGTGAAGCTGCGACAGGCCGGCAGCGGGCTTCGCAGGCATTGGGACGTGGAGTTGGTGATCAGGTATGGCCACATGTATCTGTGTCGTGGCTGGGAGCAGTTCTACCGTGCCTACGACCTACGGCATGGGTACTTCCTTCTCTTCAGGTACGACAGCGACACCATGCTCATCGTGAAGGTGTTCAACACGACTATGTGTCGCATGCGCTACCAGGACGACGATGATGCCAGTATGTTATGCGTCTTCTTCCTCTACATTTGGCTTTGTCTCACATCGGTTGTTAATGGTCATTGTTGCATTTGGTCAGGTAATGGGAGCAGCAGCAATGACTCTGGCTATAGCCAAAGTAGCGGCGACTCTGGTTGCAGCAAAAGCGGCAACCAGGATGATCCAGAATGGAGTCGGGAAGAAGAGGAGTAGAGTGGGGATGAGGAGGTGCACGCTGACGATGGGCAACAGATGGTGGTGGCTGAGGATGACCTAGCGATGGTGGTGGCTGACGATGGGCAAGAGATGGTGGTGGCTGAGGATGACCTAGCGATGGTGCTTCCTGAAGATGGCCTCGCGATGGTGGTGGTGCCTAACAATGACCTCGCGATGGTGGTGGCGCCGGCGATCCCACAGCCGAGCGACATGACCATGCCAATTGTGGTAGAAGACTACATCCCACTGCCTCCACTGCCTCGCCGCTCTTGGTGCATCAGGATGAGGAAGGAGAAGGAGAAGAAGAAGGAGTGAACTATGTCAGGTATGTCAGATCTCCAAAATTATCCATACTTAGCTTTGTTTCCTCCGAAATGACATAAGTTAGCTCTAATATGCTAAGTTAGCTCTAATATGCTAAGTTATCTCTAATATGCTTAGTTTCCTAGGTTTGCTCAATAATGACATACACTTGGCTTACTTGTGTAAAAAATGGCATAATTATGCTTAGTTAACTAAAAAATGGCATAATTAGTTAAGTTAGCTCCAAAATGACCCATTTAACCTAGGTTAGCTCCAATATAATCCATTTTACCTAGGTTAGCTCCAAAATGACCAAGTTTACCTAGGTTAGCTCCAATATGATCCATTTTAGCTAGGTTAGCTCCAAAATTACTTATGTTAGCACAAAAATGACCTATACTTACCTTATTTTCCTCCAAATTGACATAATAAGCTTAGTTAGCTAAAAAAATGACATAATTACCTATGTAAGCTCTAAATGACACAAATAAGGAATAAGAACAAGAAAAACAGGGAAGAGGAGAAAAACAAAGAATAGAAGAAGAAAGAGAAGAAAAAGAAATAATAAAAGAAGAAGAAGAATGAGAAGGAAAAGGGTAAAAACCTTCTTCTTCTTCTTCTCCAAAATGACCTAAGTTAGCTCTAAGTTAGCTCTAATATGCTTAGTTACCTAGGTTAGCTCAATAAAGACCTATACTTAGCTGCTTTATATCAAAAATGGCATAATATGCTTAGTTCACTCAAAGATGGCATAATTAGCTAGGTTAGCTCCATTTACCTAAGTATGCTTACTTCTTCTTCTAGTCTTCTTCTTCTTCATTTTGTTCTTCTTCTTCTTCTTCTAGTCTTCTTCTTCTAACTTTCTTGTTTCCCATTTTGCAGATTTCATCTAATTCACGGAAGCTTGCATGGATGGAGTGCTTCTTTTCCCTTTCTGCTTTTATTTTGTATCGATGAACTTGCATGGATGGAACTTGTTATATGGATGAATGGATAACGGTGTTGGATGAACAATGTGAAACTTTCGTAATATGTACGGATGGAACTATGTGTTGGCTATGTATGTATATATGATGAAACTTGTGTGTTGGATATGTCTTCTGTGAAATATGAGTGTTGAAATTTGTGTGTTGAAACTTGTGTGTTCAAATTGAATGAATTTAAGAAAATACAGAAAAACATGGGCTATACAGGATCTTTGCCGTCTGCCAGCGGACGGCAAATAGATTTGCCATAAGCCAGCAGACGGCAAAGATGCCATGTGGCAGCTACCTGTGCAACCTGGGTGATGGCCTAGTTGGTTACTTTGAAGTCTGCTGGCTGACGGCAAAGGTGCAATGGTCTTTGTCATCTGCCAGCGGATGGCAAAGCGCACCGTTAGCCCCCTAACAGCCATAAGCTTCAATGTGTGCCGTCCAGGACCTTTGCCATCAGCCGGCTGATGGCAAAGACCATTTCATATTTTCCGTCCATTGGACGGCAAAGAAGCCTTCGTCGTAGCCTATTCAGCCGGATCTGTTGCCGTCCGCTGACGGACGGCAAAGGCCTTTGTTGTAACCCAGGTATGCCTTTACCGTCGCCCAGGTATGCGTTTGCCGTCCGCCATGGCGGACGGCAAAGTGCCTAATTCCTGTAGTGATATCGCCCACACTCACTTGGCGACAGTTCCAAATGTCGTCGCGGAAAGGGGTTAAAAACCGTTTGTATAGCACCGACACGTACCAGTGCTACCACTTGTTTATCAGGCCTCCCAATATGCCATGAACAGCCTCTAACCTTTTCCACCAACCCAGCAAACCGTTGTTTGGCTATGTTACCGCTTTGATGAGCCCCTCTTATAGCGTTGCTAGTTGCAGGTGCAGTTGCAGGTTGTTCCATGTTTGGACATGGATATCATGGATATCATGGGATGTCACAATATCTCTTATTTTAATTAATGCGTCTATGTACTTGGTAAAGGGTGGAAGGCTCGGCCTTTTGCTTGGTGTTTTGTTCCACCCTTGCCACCTAGTTTCCGTCACCAGTGTTATGTTCCTTGATTTTGCATTGCTAACACGGTCGGGGTTTATGGGTCCCCACTTGACAGTTCGCTTTGAATAAAACTCTTCCAGCAAGGCCCAACATTGGTTCTCCATTTGCCTAATAACAACTAAAACTTGTTTAGGGACCTGTCGGCTCCCGAGTTCTCTTAATCAACCCCCGGGCCAGTGCTCGACATGAGTGTTGGTCCACCTACCTAGCAGTCGGCGGTGCCGCCTCGGGGTAACCCGATGGTATTTTGGCTACCGTCCACTTCGCATAGATGGTGTTGTCCTGAGAACAAGATACGCGCGGCTCTTATCGGGGTATCGATGCACCGGGCAGTCTTGCTAGTTTTGTTTTATCATTGTCGAAATGTCTTGTGAACCGGGATTCCCAGCTTGATCGGGTTGTCCCGGGAGGAGAATTTTCCTCCGTTGATCATGAGAGTTTGTGATGGACTAAGTTGGGACACCCCTGCAGGGTTTGATCTTTCCAAAGCCATGCCCGCGGTTATGTGGTAGATGGGAGATTTTAATATCCGGTTGTAGTGAACTTGAACTAAACTCAATTAAAATACACCAACCGCGTGTGTAACCGTGATTGTCTCTTTTTGACGAAGTTCAGGAAGAGAACACGGTTGGGTTATGTTTGAACGTAATTTCAGGACCATTTCTTGATCATTACTAGTTTGCCACCGTTGCGTAGTTTCTCATCTTATTCTTACACTCGTAAGTTAGCCACCATACAATGCTTAGTGCTGCTGCAACTTCACCACTTATACATTCCATACCCATTAAGCTTTGCTAGTCTTGATACCCATGGTAATGGGATTGCTCAGTGATGTCTGCTAGAACTACGTCGGTATTTCCCCAAAGAGCAAGGGATGATGCAGCACAGCGGCGGTAGGTATTTCCCTCAGTGATGAGACCAAGGTTATCGAACCAGTAGGAGACCCAAGCAACACTACGTAAACAGCACCTGCACACAAATAACAAACACTCGCAACCCGACGTGTTAAAGGGGTTGTCAATCCCTTTCGGGTAACGGCGCCAGAAATTGGCAAACGAACGGGGTAAAGTTGTAATAATTTGATAGATCGAACGCCAAATAAAATAAATTGCAGCAAGGTATTTTTGTATTTTTGGTTTAATAGAGGTGAAAATAAAAGCAAATAAAAATAGATCGCAAAGGCAAATACATTAAAGAAAAACCCGGGGGTCGTAGATTTCACTAGTGGCTTCTCTCGAGAAAAATAGCAAACGGTGGGTGAACAAATTACTGTTGGGCAATTGATAGAACTTCAAATAATCACGATGATATCCAGGCAATGATCATTAATAGGCATCACACCAAGATTAGTAGACTGACTCCAGCCTGCATCTACTACTATTACTCCACACATCGACCGCTATCCAGCATGCATCTAGTGTATTAAGTTCATGGAGAAACGGAGTAATGCAATAAGAACAATGACATGATGTAGACAAGATCTATTTATGTAGAAATAGACCCCATCTTGTTATCCTTAATAGCAATGATACATACGTGTCGTTTCCCTTTCTGTCACTGGGATCAAGCACCGTAAGATCGAACCCATTACAAAGCACCTCTTCACATTGCAAGATAAATAGATCAAGTTAGCCAAACAAAACCCAAATATCAAAGAAGAAATACGAGGCTCTAAGCAATCATGCATATAAGACATCAAAAAAGACTCAAATAACATTCATGGATAAAAAGATAGATCTGATCATAAACTCAAAGTTCATCGGATCCCAACAAACACACCGCAAAAAGAGATACATCATATGGATCTCCAAGAGACCATTGTATTGAGAATCAAAAGAGAGAGAGGAAGCCATCTAGCTACTAACTACGAACTCGTAGGTCTACAAAGAACTACTCACGCATCATCGGAGAGGCACCAATGGACATGATGCACCCCTCCGTGATGGTGTCTAGATTGGATCTGTGGTTTCTGGAACTTGCGGCGGCTGGAATTGATTTTCTTTGACTCCTCTAGGGTTTCTGGAATACTGTGGTATTTATAGAGCCAAGAGGCGGTTCAGGGGGCACCCGAGGTGGGCACAACCCACCTGGGCGCGCCTGGGCCTCTAGGAGCGCCCTGGTGGGTTGTGCTCCCCTCGGAGCACCCCCCCCCCAGGTGCTTCTCCGGCCCACTGGATGTCTTCTGGTCCGAAAAAATCCACAAAAAGTTTTGCTGCATTTGGACTCCATTTGGTATTGATTTCCGGCGATGTAAAAAACATGCAGAAAACAGCAACTGGCACTTGGCACTTGGCACTATGTCAATAGGTTAGTACCAAAAATGATATAAAATGATTGTAAAATATCCAAGAATGATAATATAATAGCATGGAACAATAAAAAAATATAGATACGTTGGAGACGTATCAGCATCCCCAAGCTTAATGCCTGCTCGTCCTCGAGTAGGTAAATGATAAAAATAGAATTTTTGATGTGGAATGCTGCCTAACATGTCATCTCATATTCTTTTCTTTATAGCATGGACATTTGAACTTTTATATGGTTCAAAGCAATAGTCTAGTTTTGACATGATAACTTAAATACTCAAGCATATCAACAAGCAACCATGTCTTTCAAAATATCAACACCAAAATAAGTTATCCCTAGCCCATCATGCTCAATCATTGATCCATTCATGAAACACACTCGCATATAACTACACCCAATGCTCAAGTACGATCATAGTGCCCCCTAGTTGGTGCTTTTATAAGAGAATATGGAGACTCAAATTGAAAATAAAATTGCATAAAGTAAAAGAAAGGCCCTTCACGGAGGGAAGTAGGGATTTGTAGAGGTGCCAGAGCTCAAAGCGAAAAACATAGAGATAAAAACATTTTGGGAGGCATGCTTTTCCCACCAACGAAAACGACTTAGAGTTCCCAACACTTTCCATGCTAGATATATCATAGGTGGTTCCCAAACAAAAAATAAAGTTTATTCCTTTTTCCACGAAACTTTCACTTTCCATGGCTAACCGTATCCACGGGTGCCTTCCATACCAACACTTTCCAAGGAATTTACTATTTGACAACATAAAGTAATTTCATTTTTTTTATTTCGGGATTGGGCATCCCTAATACCTTTGCCTTACTCTCGTGCAATGACAAGTGAATAAACACTCATCGTGAGAATAACACATCTAGCATGGAAAATATTAGCCACCCCTCACCGCCTCGCGAGCGGTACGAACACACAAAAGAGAAGTTTATTTTGAAAATTAGAGATGGCACATACAAATTTGCTTAGAACGGCAAAACAATACCGGATATAGGTAGGTATAGTGGGCTCATATGGCAAAACTGGTTTAAAGGATTTTGGATGCACAAGTAGAGATCATACTTATTGCAAAATGAAGGCTAGCAAAAGATTGAGAAGCGATCAACCAAGAAACGAATAATCTCATAAGAAAGCATTAAGCATAATTAACACCGCATAATGCACCACAAGTAGGATATAATTTCATTGCATAACTATTTACTTTCGTGCTTGCATAGGGATCACAAACCTTAACACCAATATTCTTACTAAAGCACAATTACTCATCAACATGACTCATATATCACATCATCATATCTCAAGACTATTACAAGGAATCAAGTTTATTTTGTCCAATGATCTTCATGAATTTTTTTTATTATATCCTTCTTGGATATCTATCACTTTGGGACTAATTTTTATGTGTTGCTTTTGATAAGCTCAAACAAATATAAGTGAAGATCATGAGCATAATATTTCTTTCTCTCAAATTAATTCAAGTGAAGCAAGAGAGAATTTCTTAAAAAAATACTAACTCTCAAATAAATCTAAGTGAAGCATGAGAGAATTTCTTCAAAAATTCTAAAGCACACCGTGCTCAAAAAGATATAAGTGAAGCACTAGAGCAATTCCATAGCTCATAAATATTTAAGTGAAGCATAGAGAGCAATTCTAAAAAGTCATGGCATAATTTTGGCTCCCTCAAATAGGTGTGTCCAACAAGGATTCATGACTCAAAACAAAAATCAAAACAAGCAAAGACTCATATCATACAAGATGCTCCAAGCAAAACTCATAGTATGTGACGAATAAAAATATAGTTCCGAGTAAAATACCGATGGTCATTAGAAGAAAGAGGGGATGCCACTCGGGCATCCCCAAGCTTAGTTGCTTGCTTCTCTTTCGATAATAGCTTGTGATGCCATGGGCATCCCCAAGCTTAGGCTCTTCTTACTCCTTATTCCTTCATCCATCATAACATCACCCAAAACTTGAAAACTTCAATCACACAAAACTCAACAAAACCTTCGTGAGATCCGTTAGTATAAGAAAACAAGTCACTACTATAAGTAATGTAGCAAACCAATTAATATTTTATTTTTGAATTATATCTACTGTATTCCAACTTCTGTATGGCAAAAACTAATCAAAGAAAACCATAGAATCATCGAAACAAGCACACAACACAAAGAAAACAGAATCTGTCAAAAACAGAACAGTCTGTAGCAATCTGGATATTTCGAATACTTCTGTAACTCCAAAAATTCTGAAAAATTAGGACCACGTGAGCAATTTGTATATTAATCTTCTGCAAAACGAATGGGTATTTTATCACGCTTCTGTGATTTTTAACAATTCTGTGACTGGCATGCAAAGTTTCTGTTTTCCAGCAAGATCAAATCTACTATCACCCAATGTAATCCTAAAGGCTTTGCTTGGCACAAACACTAATTAAAACACAAAAAACATAATCATAATAGTAACATAATTGTGCAAACACTTATGAACAGAAAGCAAAAGAAAAAATAAATTTTATTCATTGGGTTGCCTCCCAGCAAGCGCTATCGTTTTACGCCCCTAGCTAGGCATAAAGCAAGGATCTAAGTATTGTCATCTTTGTTTCTAGATCCATAAGATGCCCTCATGATTGATTCATATGGTGGCCTAATTCTTGTTCTAGGGAAGTGTTTCATACCCTTCCTTAGTGGAAATTGAAATTTAATATTGCCTTCTTTCATATCAATCACGGCACCAATAGTACGTAAAAACGGTCTACCAAGAATAATGGGACAAGACAGATTGCAATCAATATCAAGAACAATAAAATCTATGGGCACATAATTCCTATTTGAAAGAATAAGAACATCATTAATTCTTCCCATAGGCTTTTTAATAGTAGAATCCGCCAAGTGCAAATTTAAAGAACATTCTCCAATATCGGTAAGACCAAGCACATCACATAGAGATTTCGGAATTGTAGAAACACTAGCACCCAAGTCACATAAAGAAAAACACTCATAATTTTTAATATTGACTTTGATAGTAGGTTCCCATTCAGCATGTAATTTTCTAGGAATTTAAACTTCTAATTCCAACTTTTCTTCCAAAGCTTTCATCATAGCATCAACAATATGTTTAGTAAAAGCTTTATTTTGTTCATAAGCATGGGCTGAATTTATCATGGATTGCAACAAAGAAATACAATCAATCAAAGATCAACTTTCATAATTAAAGTCTTTGCAATCCAAAAGAGTGGGCACATCACTAGTTAAGGTTTTGACCTCTTCAAACCCACTTTTATCAATTTTCTCAACAGGATTTTCACCCTCTGAATTATCGGGACGCCTTCTAGCTAAAGTTTACTCTTCTCCAGTCCCTTTATCATCAATCTTAATTTTACTAAACAAAGAATCAATAGAAGAAACACCAATCATCTTAATCTCTTTATCATTTTTATCTTCTAACGAGATTGGTTTAGCGGCCATTTGATATACTAGTGTAGCTTGTGCATCGGATATTTTTCCTAGCAAACTTTCAGCAAAAGCATACTTAGATTGGAGATTGCAAACTTCTCCACTAATATCATCAAGTTGTTTTGTTATAGCATCTAGCACAATGGAGTGCTCATTAAGTTCTTCGGTAAAATACTTATTATGCTCAAATTTTGTAGTCATATATTCCTTAGTACTTTTCTCAATTTCAAGCAAAATATTGGGGTAAGGAACATCATAATATTTTCTTTGAGGCATCATGACTACGTAAACAAGAATGCACTCAAAAACGGATCCGGCAAGAAAACGGCGAACGGAAAAGAGGGCGAATAAAACGGCCAATTTTTGTGAAGTGGGGGAGAGGAAAACGAGAGGCAAATGGCAAATAATGTAAATTGCAAGGAGATGAGATTTGTGATTAGGAACCTAGTAGATGTTGATGATGTCTCCCCGACAACGGCGCCAGAAATTCCTTTTGATGTCTGCTAGAACTACGTCGATATTTCCCCAAAGAGGAAGGGATGATGCAGCACAACGACAGTAGGTATTTCCCTCAGTGATGAGACCAAGGTTATCAAACCAGTAGGAGAACCAAGCAACACTACGTAAACAGCACCTACATACAAATAACAAATACTCGCAACCCGAAGTGTTAAAGGGGTTGTCAATCCCTTTCGGGTAACGGCGCCAGAAATTGGCAAACAGACGGGGTAAAGTTGTAATAATTTGATAGATCGAACGCCAAATAAAATAAATTGCAGCAAGGTATTTTTGCATTTTTGGTTTAATAGATCTGAAAATAAAAGCAAATAAAAATAGATTGCAAAGGCAAATATATTAAAGAAGAGACCCGGGGGTCGTAGATTTCACTAGTGGCTTCTCTCGAGAAAAATAGCAAACGGTGGGTGAACAAATTACTATTGGGAAATTGATAGAACTTCAAATAATCATGACGATATCCAGGCAATGATCATTATATAGGCATCACGTTCAAGATTAGTAGACCGACTCCTGCCTGCATCTACTACTATTACTCCACACATCGACCGCTATCCAGCATGCATCTAGTGTATTAAGTTCATGGAGAAACGAGTAATGCAATAAAGAACGATGACATGATGTAGACAAGATCTATTTATGTATAAATAGACCCCATCTTGTTATCCTTGATAGCAACGATACATATGTGTCGTTTCCCTTTTTGTCACTGGGATCAAGCACCGTAAGATCGAACCCATTACAAAGCACCACTTCCCATTGCAATATAAATAGATCAAGTTGGCCAAACAAAACCCAAATATCGGAGAAGAAATACGAGGCTATAAGCAATCATGCATATAAGAGATCAAAGAAGACTCAAATAACTTTCATGGATAAAAAGATAGATCTGATCATAAACACAAAGTTCATTGGATCCCAACAAACACACCGCAAAAAGAGTTACATCATATGGATCTCCAAGAGACCATTGTATTGAGAATCAAAAGAGAGAGGAAGCCATCTAGCTACTAACTACGGACCCGTAGGTCTACAAAGAACTACTCACGCATCATTGGAGAGGCACCAATGGACATGATGCACCCCTTTGTGATGGTGTCTAGATTGGATATGTGGTTTCTGGAACTTGCGGTGGCTAGAATTGATTTTCGTCGACTCCCCTAGGGTTTCTGGAATATTGGGGTATTTATTGAGTAAAGAGGTGGTTCAGGGGGCACTCGAGGTGGGCACAACCCACCTGGGCACGCCTGGGCCTCCAGGCGCGCCCTGGTGGGTTGTGCTCCCCTCGGAGCACCCCCCCCAGGTGCTTCTCCGACCCACTGGATGTCTTATGGTCCAAAACAATCCACAAAAGTTTCGCTGCGTTTGGACTCCGTTTGGTATTGATTTCCTGCGATGTAAAAAACATGCAGAAAATAGCAACTGCCACTTGGCACTATGTCAATAGGTTAGTACCAAAAAATGATATAAAATGACCATAAAATGATTGTAAAACATCCAAGAATGATAATATAATAGCATGGAACAATCAAAAATTATAGTTACGTTGGAGACGTATCACTGAGTCATCGTGGATCACAGATTACTACAACAACAGTTGCAGGTAAAGGTAATGCGATGATCATGACGTGAGAGCTATGTTTACTTGTTTTGGTGTTCTTCTTCTGCTTCTTCGATCAGGGGATAGGTTCCGGGTCGGCAGCCTGGGCTAGCAGGGTGGATGTCGTTTGTCTTTGTCATTTGATTTCATCCATAGTCGGAGCCGCTCTTCTGTATGATGTCTGCTATGTATTGATGTATTCTTGTGGCATTTGTATGCCCTTTGTATGTATCCCCATCTATTATGTAATGGTACGATGTAATAAGATCCACCTTGCAAAAGTGTCTTCAATATGCGGCTCTATCCTTGGTGGGACCTTCAAGTTCCTCTCGGATAGGATCGCATATTGGGCGTGACATTATCAAACCAAGACTGTATCTCCATCATCCTGGCTAGCTTCACAGGGTCGCCATCTGTGATCCTCACGTATCGGTTGTACTCCTCCATCGATATACTTCTCCACAGCACCTTCACTCGCCAATGGTGGTTTTGGAATGGAAGAGGAGCGGCACTGGTTCTGGATTGGAATAGGAGAGGAGCGGCGGTGGCTTTGAAATGGAAGAGGAGAGGAGCAGCGGTGGTCTTGGAAGTTTTTGTTTTGAGGTCATGGTCTTGGAAGTCGAAAATCAAGAGGAGCGGCGGGCGTTGGTTTTGGATTGGACGAGAGCAGCGGCGCGCTGTGAGTGGATCCATCCTACTACCTCCGTGCTGGTTTGCTAGCCCCATCGTATTTTGGGTCAAAGTTTGACCATGTATTGTATTTGACAAGCAAAATGTGAATGCATGTCATCAAAAATCAAATCGTTGGATTTGTATCTGAATGTACTTTCCAATTATATTATTTTTGCAACGTATAACATATATTTTATTCATTAAAATCATGGCCAAAATATGAACCAGAATACAAGGGAGACTAGATAATGTGGGGTCGCTTCTTAATTGACGGGTAAATTGATTTTGATTTACATCCAGTCACAGCGCGCCGCCCCTCTCGTCCAATCATAAACCGCCGCCGCACACTCCTCTCCCTCTTATCCATTGCAAAACCACCACCTCTCCTATCCATCTTCTCCATTGCAAAACCACCTTCTCGCCTCTCCCTCTTCTCCATTTGCAAAACCACCCCCTCTCCTCTCCATCTTCTCTATTGCAAAACCACTGTCTCGCCTCTACCTCTTATCCATTGCAAGAGCACCATCTCTCCTCTCATCTTCCAAAGCCAGCACTGGACCTCTCAGAAGCACATCTATGGAGAGGATGCAGAAGCGAATCGTGCAGATCGCCAGCGGCGACCAGGCCAAGTTAACCAGGTTGAAGGAGATCCTTACTTGGTTTGAAAACGAGTGGGAGGTTTCAATCACGGTGAGGGCCATGTGGCAATGTATCAGAAAGAACGAGACAGCGCCAATGTACTCCTCGGCGGCAGTCACGCTGCAGTCCTTCGAGATCATCGAGTATCTCCTCTGGGCGATGGAGCAGACAGATTCGCCCGAGGCGAAAGTCAAGCGGAGGTGGTGGGCGTACAGATCGGTGGTCGAGCATCCAGAGGATGACAAATCGATCAAGTATGGTGTGTCGTTCATGAGGGTGTAGTGCCAGTCGGAGCCACCAGATTATTCGTTCTCCCACCGCAAGAGGAGGAGGTCGGATGGCGCGACATCACTTCCCCGCCGCTCTCCACGGTTTCCTCGCCACTCGCCTCGTCTCATCGGCGGCGGTAGGGTTTAAGGTAAGCTTTGAACTAGACCTAATCTTCCATCTGCTCATGCTTACAACCAGTGTGACGGCTAATAAAAATCATACGGGTAAGTACTGGGTAGTACTCCGAGTACTACGCCAATCACCCTAAAAGAGCTCTGGAACTAAAACAAAGTTGTGAGAACGTGTACAAATACACAAAAATCGATTGGTCCTTCTTTCAGAAAAAAGTACTCCCTAGAAAAGTGCCAATATAAGCTATTTGATTAGAGTATTTGTTGCAACACTGAAACAAGTAAGTGCACGTCAGACATCAACAGATTAAAATGTTCTGCAGGGGTCGGCAAGAACTTGACGAACCATCCGAGCATCTGTGCTTTTCCAAGCCACGTTTATCTTAGATATGGGCACCTCGCACTCTGCATATATGCTGGTTCCATCCAAACATTTGTGCAGTTCCACTAAAATTTAGCTGAATAACCCTGTTTGTACAGATAATAAAAAGCGTGATTACATTATAGTGGCACTAGTTGATGAATCATACACTATAAATACTCCCTCCGTCCCAAAATAAGTGTCTTGGCTTTGTACTAACTTTAGTACAAAGTTGTACTAAACTTGAGACACTTATTTTGGGATGGAGGGAGTAGAAGAAACTTGATTTTCTTAATAGGAAAAGATTGTGATACAATATCTTCATTAAAAACACAACAGTATCACAGTATGCCATGCTACGAGGGGGAGATGGGCCCTGCGACGCCTCATACGGTAGGCCTGATACCGGAAATCGACCCACTTCTTCCCGATACACCTTCTGCGAGTGATGAACGTTAGTGTACGGCGGTAGTACAAGGAGGGGCCTTGAGCCATTCCAATCTCTATTTTTGTGTAGTTCAACTAAAATTAAGCATCCCTGTTTGCAAGAACACTTAAACATGTCATTACATTAACAATGGGACTAGTTGATGAAACATATACTAACAAAGAGAAGCACTTTCATTATCTACATTGGAAATGAAATGATAGAAAGGACAATAGCTCTATTTTAACTGTATTATTACTTCATTTTATCAGTGGCACTAGGGTCGAGTAGGTGGCAAGTGGGGCGTATGGTGCGTCGCAAGGATGGAGGTCGGTGGTGCTTAGACTGGGATGCTGAAGCTGGCTCTTTCAGTCCCTATCTCCCCCCTGATGTTTTTGTGGTAGCTTTTGGGTTGTAATCCAAACTTGGTCGAGTTGGGGCTGCGTCCCCCTACCTGCCTAGCTTATGTGGCGAACTTGTCTCCTACTACTAGTAAGTCCATTCTAGTAGTAGTTGCATAACTACCCGTTTAGACTGAAATGGTGTCGGACAATAGTTCTCTATGGTTCAGTTTCTTTAGTGAAATCGGAGGGAAACCCCCTATTTTGATCAAAAAAATGTCAGTGGCACTGGTGTTACCAAAACATTACCTCAAATTAATAGTTCCGTTAGATAAACATGCAAAATATTAACATTACTACTTTATCATGGCAGTGCCAAAACAGTAGCACAAGAGCAGAGTCAACATGCAGTGTCGTTCTAGCAAACTGTTGGGGAACGTAGTAATTTCAAAAAAAATCCTACACACACACAAGATCATGGTGATGCACAGCAACGATAGGGGAGAGTGTATCCACGTACCCTCGTAGACCGAAAGTGGAAGCGTTAGCACAACGTGGTTGATGTAGTCGTACGTCTTCACGATCCGACCGATCAAGTACCGAACGTACGACACCTCCGAGTTCAGCACACGTTCAGCTCGATGACGTCCCTCGAACTCCGATCCAGCCAAGCTTTGAGGGAGAGTTCCGTCGGCATGACGGCGTGGTGCCGATGATGATGTTCTACCGACGCAGGGCTTCGCCTAAGCACCGCTACGATATTATCGAGGTGGATTATGGTGGAGGGGGGCACCGCACATGGCTAAGAGATCAATTGTTGTCTCTAGAGGTGCCCCCCTGCCCCCGTATATAAAGGAGCAAGGGAGGAGAGGCGGCCGGCCAGGAGGAGGCGCGCCAGGGAGAAGTCCTACTCCCACCGGGAGTAGGACTCCCTCCTTTCCTAATTGGAGTAGGAGAAGGGGGAAGGAGGAGGGAGAGAGGAAGGAAAGGGGGGCGACGCCCCCCTCCTTGTCCAATTCAGACTAGAGGGGGAGGGGGCGCGCGGCCTACCCTGGCCGCCCCTCCTCTTCTCCACTAAGGCCCATCTTGGCCCATTAAACCCCCGGGGGGTTCCGGTAACCCCCGGTACTCCGATAAAATCCCGATTTCACCCGGAACACTTCCAATATCCAAATATATGCTTCCAATATATCAATCTTTATGTCTCGACCATTTCGAGACTCCTCGTCATGTCCGTGATCACATCCGGGACTCCGAACTATCTTCGGTACATCAAAACACATAAACTCATAATATAACCGTCATCGAACTTTAAGCATGCGGACCCTACGGGTTCGAGAACTATGTAGACATGACCGAGACACATCTCCGATCAATAACCAATAGCGGAACCTGGATGCTCATATTGGCTCCTACATATTCTACGAAGATCTTTATCGGTCAAACCGCATAACAACATACGTTGTTCCCTTTGTCATCGGTATGTTACTTGCCCGAGATTCGATTGTCGGTATCTTAATACCTAGTTCAATCTCGTTACCGGAAAGTCTCTTTACTCGTTTCGTAATACATCATCCCGCAACTAACTCATTAGTTGCAATGCTTGCAAGGCTTATAGTGATGTTCATTGCTGAGTGGGCCCAGAGATACCTCTCCGACAATCGGAGTGACAAATCCTAATCTCGAAATGCGCCAACCCAACAAGTACCTTCGGAGACACCTGTAGAGCACCTTTATAATCACCCAGTTACGTTGTGACGTTTGGTAGCACACAAAGTGTTCCTCTGGTAAACGGGAGTTGCATAATCTCATAGTCATAGGAACATGTATAAGTCATGAAGAAAGCAATAGCAGAATACTAAACGATCGAGTGCTAAGCTAACGGAATGGGTCAAGTCAATCACATCATTCTCCTAATGATGTGATCCTGTTAATCAAATGACAACTCATGTCAATGGCTAGGAAACATAACCATCTTTGATCAACGAGCTAGTCAAGTAGAGGCATACTAGTGACACTCTGTTTGTCTATGTATTCACACAAGTATTATGTTTCCGGTTAATACAATTCTAGCATGAATAATAAACATTTATCATGATATAAGGAAATAAATAATAACTTTATTATTGCCTCTAGGGCATATTTCCTTCAGTCTCCCACTTGCACTAGAGTCAATAATCTAGATTACACTGTAATGATTCTAACACCCATGGAGCCTTGGTGCTGATCATGTTTTGCTCGTGGAAGAGGCTTAGTCAACGGGTCTGAAACATTCAGATCCGTATGTATCTTGCAAATTTCTATGTCTCCCACCTGGACTTGATCCCGGATGGAGTTGAAGCGTCTCTTGATGTGCTTGGTTCTCTTGTGAAGTCTGGATTCCTTTGCCAAGGCAATTGCACCAGTATTGTCACAAAAGATTTTCATTGGACCCGATGCACTAGGTGTGACACCTAGATCGGATATGAACTCCTTCATCCAGACTCCTTCATTTGCTGCTTCCGAAGCAGCTATGTACTCTGCTTCACACGTAGATCCCGCCACAGCGCTTTGTTTAGAACTACACCAACTTACAGCTCCACCGTTCAATGTAAATACATATCCGGTTTGCGATTTAGAATCATCCGAATCAGTGGCAAAGCTTGCATCGACGTAACCATTTACGACTAGCTCTTTGTCACCTTCATAAACGAGAAACATATCCTTAGTCCTTTTCAGGTATTTCAGGATGTTCTTGACCGTTTTCCAGTGATCCACTCCTGGATTACTTTGGTACCTCCCTGCTAAACTTATAGCAAGGCACACATCAGGTCTGGTACACAGCATTGCATACATGATAGAGCCTATGGCTGAAGCATAGGGAACATCTTTCATCTTCTCTCTATCTTCTTCAGTGGTCGGGCATTGAGTCTTACTCAACTTCACACCTTGTAACACAGGAAAAACCCTTTCTTTGCTTGATCCATTTTGAACTTCTTCAAAACTTTGTCAAGGTATGTGCTTTGTGAAAGTCCAATTAAGTGTATTGATCTATCTCTATAGATCTTGATGCCCAATATATAAGCAGCTTCACCGAGGTCCTTCATTGAAAAAATCTTATTCAAGTATCCCTTTATGCTATCCAGAAATTCTATATCATTTCCAATCAGCAATATGTCATCCACATATAATATCAGAAATGCTACAGAGCTCCCACTCACTTTCTTGTAAATACAGGCTTCTCCAAAAGTCTGTATAAAACCATATGCTTTGATCACACTATCAAAGCGTTTATTCCAACTCCGAGAGGCTTGCACCAGTCCATAAATGGATCGCTAGAGCTTGCACACTTTGTTAGCTCCCTTTGGATCGACAAAACCTTCCGGTTGCATCATATACAACTCTTCTTCCAGAAATCCATTCAGGAATGCAGTTTTTACATCTATTTGCCAAATTTCATAATCATAAAATGCGGCAATTTCTAACATGATTCGGACAGACTTACGCATCGCTACGGGTGAGAAAGTCTCATCGTAGTCAATCCCTTGAACTTGTCGAAAACCTTTTGCAACAAGTCAAGCTTTATAGACAGTAACATTACCGTCAGTGTCAGTCTTCTTCTTGAAGATCCATTTATTCTCAATGGCTTGCCGATCAATGCAAGTCAACCAAAGTCCACACTTTGTTCTCATACATGGATCCCATCTCAGATTTCATGGCCTCAAGCCATTTGCGGAATCTGGGCTCACCATCGCTTCTTCATAGTTCGTAGGTTCGTCATGGTCTAGTAACATAACCTTCAGAATAGGATTACTGTACCACTCTGGTGCGGATCTTACTCTGGTTGACCTACGAGGTTCAGTAACAACTTGATCTGAAGTTTCATGATCATCATCATTAACTTCCTCACTAATTGGTGCAGGTGTCACAGGAACCGGTTTCTGTGATGAACTACTTTCCAATAAGGGAGCAGGTACAGTTACCTCATCAAGTTCTACTTTCCTCCCACTCACTTCTTTCGAGAGAAACTCCTCTAGAAAGGATCCAAATTTAGCAACAAAAAGTCTTGCCTTCAGATCTGTGATAGAAGGTGTACCCAACAGTTTCCTTTGGGTATCCTATGAAGACACATTTCTCTGATTTGGGTTCGAGCTTATCAGGTTGAAGCTTTTTGACATAAGCATCGCAGCCCCAAACTTTAAGAAATGATAACTTTGGTTTCTTACCAAACCACAGTTCATAAGGCGTCGTCTCAACGGATTTTGATGGTGCCCAATTTAACGTGAATGCAGCCGTCTCTAAAGCATAACCCCAAAAAGATAGCGGTAAATCAGTAAGAGACATCATAGATCGCACCATATCTAGTAAAGTACGATTTCGACGTTCGGACACACCATTACGTTGTGGTGTTCCGGGTGGCGTGAGTTGCGAAACTATTCCGCATTGTTTCAAATGAAGACCAAACTCGTAACTCAAATATTCTCCTCCATGATCAGATCGTAGAAACTTTATTTTCTTGTTACGATGATTTTCCATTTCACTCTGAAATTCTTTGAACTTTTCAAATGTTTCAGACTTATGTTTCATTAAGTAGATATACCCATATCTTCTTAAATCATCTGTGAAGGTGAGAAAATAACGATACCCGCCGCGAGCCTCAACATTCATCGGACCAAATACATTTGTATGTATGATTTCCAGCAAATCTGTTGCTCGCTCCATAGTTCCGGAGAACGGCGTTTTAGTCATCTTGCCCATGAGGCACGGTTCGCAAGTACCAAGTGATACATAATCAAGTGGTTCCAAAAGTCCATCAGTATGGAGTTTCTTCATGCGCTTTACACCAATATGACCTAAACGGCAGTGCCAAAAATAAGTTGCACTATCATTATCAACTCTGCATCTTTTGGCTTCAATATTATGAATATGTGTATCACTACTATCGAGATTCAACAAAAATAGACCACTCTTCAAGGGTGCATGACCATAAAAGATATTACTCATATAAATAGAACAACCATTATTCTCTTATTTAAATGAATAACCGTCTCGCATCAAACAAGATCCAGATATAATGTTCATGCTCAACACTGGCACCAAATAACAATTATTCAGGTCTAAAACTAATCCCGAAGGTAGATGTAGAGGTAGTGCGCCGACCGCGATCACATCAACTTTGGAACCATTTCCCACGCGCATCGTCACCTCGTCCTTAGCCAATCTTCGCTTAATCCGTAGTCCCTGTTTCGAGTTGCAAATATTAGCAATAGAACCAGTATCAAATACCCAGGTGCTACTGCGAGCATTAGTAAGGTACACATCAATAACATGTATATCACATATACCTTTGTTCACCTTGCCATCCTTCTTATCCGCCAAATACTTGGGGCAGTTCCGCTTCCAGTGACCAGACTGTTTGCAGTAGAAGCACTCAGTCTCAGGCTTAGGTCCAGACTTGGGTTTCTTCTCCTGAGCAGCAACTTGTTTGCTGTTCTTCTTGAAGTTCCCCTTCTTCTTCCCTTTGCCCTTTTTCTTGAAACTGGTGGTCTTGTTGACCATCAACACTTGATGCTCCTTCTTGATTTCTACCTCCGCAGCTTTTAGCATTGCGAAGAGCTCGGGAATCGTCTTATCCATCCCTTGCATGTTATAGTTCATCATGAAGCTCTTGTAGCTTGGTGGCAGTGATTGAAGAATTCTGTCAATGACGCTATCATCCGGAAGATTAACTCCCAGTTGAATCAAGTGATTGTCATACCCAGACATTCTGAGTATATGCTCACTGACAGAAGTATTCTCCTCCATCTTACAGCTGTAGAACTTATTGGAGACTTCATATCTCTTAATCCGAGCATTTGGAAATATTAACTTCAACTCCTGAAACACCTCATATGCTCCATGACGTTCAAAATGTCGTTGAAGTCCCGGTTCTAAGCCGTAAAGCATGGCACACTGGACTATCGAGTAGTCATCAGCTTTGCTCTGCTAGACGTTCATAACATCTGGTGTTGCTCCTGCAGCAGGTCTGGCACCTAGCGGTGCTTCCAGGACGTAATTCTTCTGTGCAGCAATGAGGATAATCCTCAAGTTACGGACCCAGTCCGTGTAATTGCTACCATCATCTTTCAACTTTGCTTTCTCAAGGAACGCATTAAAATTCAACGGAACAACAGCACGGGCCATCTATCTACAATCAACATAGACAAGCAAAATACTATCAGGTACTAAGTTCATGATAAATTTAAGTTCAATTAATCATATTACTTAAGAACTCCCACTTAGATAGACATCCCTCTAATCCTCTAAGTGATCACGTGATCCAAATCAACTAAACCATGTCCGATCATCACGTGAGATGGAGTAGTTTCAATGGTGAACATCACTATGTTGATCATATCTACTATATGATTCACGCTCGACCTTTCGGTCTCAGTGTTCCGAGGCCATATCTGCATATGCTAGGCTCGTCAAGTTTAACCTGAGTATTCCGCGTGTGCAGCTGTTTTGCACCCGTTGTATTTGAACTAGAGCCTATCACACCCGATCATCACGTGGTGTCTTAGCATGAAGAACTTTCGCAACGGTGCATACTCAGGGAGAACACTTATACCTTGATAATTTAGTGAGAGATCATCTTATAATGCTACCGTCAATCAAAGCAAGATAAGATGCATAAAAGATAAACATCACATGCAATCAATATAAGTGATATGATATGGCCATCATCATCTTGTGCTTGTGATCTCCATCTCCGAAGCACCGTCATGATCACCATCGTCACCGGCGCGACACCTTGATTTCCATCGTAGCATTGTTGTCGTCTCGCCAACTTATGCTTCTACGACTATCGCTACCGCTTAGTGATAAAGTAAAGCATTACAGGGCGTTTGCATTGCATACAATAAAGCGACAACCATATGGCTCCTGCCAGTTGCCGATAACTCGGTTACAAAACATGATCATCCCATACAATAAAATATGGCATCATGCCTTGACCATATCACATCACAACATGCCCTGCAAAAACAAGTTAGATGTCCTCTACTTTGTTGTTGCAAGTTTTACGTGGCTGCTACGGGCTGAGCAAGAACCGTTCTTACCTACGCATCAAAACCACAACGATAGTTTGTCAAGTTAGTGTTGTTTTAACCTTCTCAAGGACTAGGCGTAGCCACACTCGGTTCAACTAAAGTTGGAGAAACTGCCACCCACCAGCCACCTGTGTGCAAAGCACGTCAGTAGAACCAGTCTCGCGTAAGCGTACGCGTAATGTCGGTTCGGGCCGCTTCATCCAACAATACCGCCAAACCAAAGTATGACATGCTGGTAAGCAGTATGACTTATATCGCCCACAACTCACTTGCGTTCTACTCGTGCATATAACATCTACGCATAAAACCAGGCTCGGATGCCACTGTTGGGGAACATAGTAATTTCAAAAAAATTCCTACGCACACACAAGATCATGGTGATGCATAGCAACGAGAGGGGAGAGTGTGTCCACGTACCCTCATAGACCGAAAGCGGAAGTGTTAGCACAACGCGGTTGATGTAGTCGTACGTCTTCACGATCCGATCGATCAAGTACCGAACGTACGGCACCTCCGACTTCAGCACACGTTCAGCTCGATGACGTCCCTCAAACTCCGATCCAGCCGAGCTTTGAGGGAGAGTTCCATCAGCACGACGGCGTGGTGACGATGATGATGTTCTACCGACGCAGGGCTTCGCCTAAGCACCGCTACAATATTATCGAGGTGGATTATGGTGGAGGGGGGCACCGCACACGGCTAAGAGATCAATTGTTGTCTCTAGAGGTGCCCCCCTACCCCTATATATAAAGGAGCAAGGGGGAGAGGCGGCCGGCCAGGAGGAGGCGCGCCAGGGAGGAGTCCTACTCCCACCGGGAGTAGGACTCCCTCCTTTCCTAATTGGAGTAGGAGAAGGGGGGAGGAGGAGGGAGAGAGGAAGGAAAGGGGGCGCCCCCCCCCCCTCCTTGTCCAATTCGGACTAGAGGGGGAGGGGGCGCACGTCCTGCCCTGGCCGCCCCTCCTCTTCTCCACTAAGGCCCATCTTGGCCCATTAAACCCCCGGGGGGGTTCCGGTAACCCCCGGTACTCCGGTAAAATCCTGATTTCACCCGGAACACTGCCGATATCCAAATATAGGCTTCCAATACATCAATCTTTATGTCTCGACCATTTCGAGACTCCTCGTCATGTCCGTGATCACATCCGGGACTCCGAACTATCTTCGGTACATCAAAACACATAAACTCATAATATAACCGTCATCGAACTTTAAGCGTGCGGACCCTACGGGTTCAAGAACTATGTAGACATGACTGAGACACGTCTCCGGTCAATAACCAATAGCGGAACCTGGATGCTCATATTGGCTCCTACATATTCTATGAAGATCTTTATCGGTCAAACCGCATAACAACATACGTTGTTCCCTTTGTCATCGGTATGTTACTTGCCCGAGATTCGATCGTTGGTATCTTAATACCTAGTTCAATCTCGTTACCGGCAAGTCTCTTTACTCGTTCTGTAATACATCATCCCGCAACTAACTCATTAGTTGCAATGCTTGCAAGGCTTATAGTGATGTGCATTACCGAGTGGGCCCAGAGATACCTCTTCGACAATCGGAGTGACAAATCCTAATCTCGAAATACGCCAACCCAACAAGTACCTTCGGAGACACCTGTAGAGCACCTTTATAATCACCCAGTTACGTTGTGACGTTTGGTAGCACACAAAGTGCTCCTCCGGTAAACGGGAGTTGCATAATCTCATAGTCATAGGAACATGTATAAGTCATGAAGAAAGCAATAGCAGAATACTAAACGATCGAGTGCTAAGCTAACGGAATGGGTCAAGTCAATCACATCATTCTCCTAATGATGTGATCCCGTTAATCAAATTACACTCATGTCAATGGCTAGGAAACATAACCATCTTTGATCAACGAGCTAGTCAAGTAGAGGCATACTAGTGACACTCTGTTTGTCTATGTATTCACACAAGTATTACGTTTCTGGTTAATACAATTCTAGCTAATAAACATTTATCATGATATAAGGAAATAAATAATAACTTTATTATTGCCTCTAGGGCATATTTCCTTCACAAATGGTAGTGCCAAAAAGGAACATACCTCGTCATGGGAACCATATTTGCAGTCAACGCCATCGTAGAAGGTATGACACCAGTCACCAACATGGATGATTCAATTCATGCGGCGTTTTTGTGCAGTTCACATAAAATGAAGCAATGGTTGCATCATGCAGTTAGCAAGTACTTGGTCCCATGAGCTGGCAGCTTCATCTTCATTAGTTGCAATAAAATTGAGAAACATCAAGGTTGGTCGTGAAGCTCGTGGAATGTGCAACTATAATTTGGATATCCTTTTGTGCAGTTCAACTAAGATCGAGCATCCATGTTCATGACACAAATATGTGGGAAGTACCATTATGGTGACGATGACAGCTAATTAACTGTTGGAGGAGATTACCTGCAGAGTTCAACGAGGTGAAATGTATATCTCTGTTTACACAAAAAGGTGGAAAAGGAGGGTGACTAACAAGTGATGAAACATACATCAAATAAAAAGAAGTAGGTTCCTTATCAGAATGGCAATCATACAAGGACAGTAGCAATTTATAAAGCAGCAACATTGCTAGATATTAGTGTGGGCATTAAAGATTAACTATGATAACTGTTAAATATGACATTACTATAATGTTGTCCTTGCTTCATTTAACCAGCAACATTAGATTAACAGCTACTAAAGAGTTTTTAAAAGGGCACGAGAGAGTAGGCAGACCAACACAGTTGCATTTCTAACGAAAAGAAGCAACTTACTTATCTTAATGGGAAATCTAGCATGACATGGAAAACAGTGCCATTGATTCATATTACTGGAGGCATTACATTGAAAACAACATTGGTTTAACGTGTCCTTACTTTAACAGTGGGATTGCTACCATTTACCAATGGCATTAGATTAGACGGGCTCATGGCAACAAACATCCAAATAGGATATCTGGGTTGGTCCCATTTTTGTTCAGTGTAGCCACCTTTTACTGTGTGAGTGCAGCAAATCTTGTGCTGGACATACTCTGTTGACTTGTCCCCCAGTCCCCACTTCCTTCCCTTTTTCAACCAATAGATCGGTTCTATATTGAGTTTGTACTGTGTTTCCGTTTATTTCCCTCTTAGACCAAGAGACCAGTTGGATAGCCAGTCTCTGCGACTTTTCGCCGTCATTCTTTCCTCTTACAACCAAGACCTAGATTCAGGATACAACTCCCCCACCTCCCCCCCCCCCCACCCTCTCTTCCCTGTTTGAACCAAGTACTAGATTTGACAGCATGAAGTAGTTTTACCTCTTAATAGTAAAAATTTAGGTGGTTTTCGAACAACTGATCGATCCTATCTACAAGGGGGGCTAAGGAGTAGAAAAAGATACACATGCAGCAATGTGAGTAGGTGTGGCAGTAGAGCAAGGTCGGTTTCGAAGGAAGTTATACCTGAGGGTCGTCGGGATGTGTCTAGGTAGGCGGCGGGAGGCCGGATCTACCCACACTACGGCAGCGAGGAAGAAGGGGTCGGAGGCCCTCCCTAGTCGGCGCTGTGTGGGAGAGAACGACAAGGCACACTGATCGGGACACGCCGGCAGTGGGTCAGAGCCGTCGCCAATGATGACCACATGAACGTTGCACCTTCTCACCTTCCCCGACGAAGGGGATCCGGCCGGATCTGTGACCAGCGGTGAGCAGAGAGAGTGTGGCCACCGCTGTCGTGTTTAGATCTAGAGAGGACGAGAGTGTGCGAACAGAGCAACACTAGCAAGCAAGCGCGGAGGCTCCTGCCTATATAGTGGAGTAATTTTTTTTCTCTCCACAAAAAAATCGTTTCAAGTGGCATACGTGTCAGGTCGCACTTTGTATTGTTCACTTCTGGTCACTGGCCCTCGATTAATCGACAAACCACACAGGTCAAATTATCACGGGCGAAAATATAGAATGAACAAGCCCGAACGCATTTAAAATTGAGATGTTGTCGGCGTGGAACGACTATCTATGGGGTGATTCAACCCCTTTTGTGGTTCGACTATGGTATGCACCGCAAAGAGCAGGACTAACAGAGAGCACACGATGTTTACCCAGGTTCGGGCCACCTTTGAGGTGTAACACCCTACTCCTGCTTTGGTGTATTGAGAATGCAGGAGCACAAGTACAAGGAGCGCTTTCCCCAGCAAGGCACCAGGAGAAGGCAGCTACACGAGCAAGTGTGTGTGGGGTTTGAATGGGTTCGAACACTTGTAAAGGTTGCCATAGCCCTCCTTTTATAGCCCAAGGGGTTACCACAGTCGCAAAAGGTAATTACATAATGATTAGATAGCAACTAGTGCTATCATACCTAACTCTGCTAGTTAGGACAAGAAGCATTTAATGCATCGTTAGGTGTCGCATGGAGGAGAAGCCCCGCCAATGTTGTTGCACCGCTTACCTAGCTAACTCCTATTAACGTGACACGCCATTTGGACGGGTGTCGATAAAGGTAATCTTTCTTCCGGCGTGCTGACACGTGTCGGCAAACTCCACCTAACTACCTGCGGGCTCGACACCTCACCGATCAGCGACCAGCTAGGGAGTGAGGTGGAGCGCTAGTAGTTGGCGGGGGCTTGCTGGCCTGTGGGCTTGTCGGGCCTTCGCCTTGCTGGCAAAGGCTGCTTTTAGTGCTATGTCTTGTTCTTCCTCTTAGCCAAACTGGTCAACTTGGCCCTGAGTCTTGGTCTTCTTGATATGCTCCTTGATCTCAAAGAGTGACTTCTTCAGCTTGGGAATCTTCATCGAAACTTCAGCTTGGCGAGGGAGTTGCTACCTATTTGTGCATAGGTCAGGGTATAGAACACCCATGTTTAATACACCGACAGGAGCCCCCAAGCCTAGGCCACACGTGTTGTCGGGCATCGTTGGGCTAAGCCCAAATAATGCACAGACATGCACTGTGGATCGACGTCGGATTTTGTCAAAACGATATTTGTATCTTAAGATCTTTTTTTCTTCTTCATTAACCTGGACTTGTGTCTATCCTTGGCCTCCCCCCGGCAAGCCCAGGCATCGAATGGGTATCCAGCTTGTGTGTAGAAACCAGGGGCAAGCACGCACATGGGTCGCCGCTAGGCACGACCCAGACAAGCCACAATCACGGGTAGCCAAAGATAACTGCCATGCCTGCCATCACTTCCTCTTTACTGCGTCCTTCCCACGACGCGCGTCACACGTGGAACGTGGGATTGGGGGAGAGAGGCGGTCGTGGAAGTAGTGCGTTGGTCAGGGTAGGCAGGGCGTCGGATTGGCGAGGCTGGGCGGTTGCTGGAGTAATGCACCGGCCACGGATGCAGGGCGCGAGACTGGCGGAACGGGGCAGTTTCCCTAAAATGGTGGAGAGCCAGCCCCCATGCCTCCCCCTATAAAAAGGGAGCCATAGAAGGCGATGCTCATCCACCTAGGTCCTCATACACCCGACCTCTTGCTTCACTCACAGCTCGCCTTGCGGCCTTATCTGCCATCTTGTACTTTTCTACGTTGTCTGCACTCCCATCTAGGTATAGGCGTCTGAAACAATCTTTCTTCTCCTTAATAGCCTTATGGACATCATCATTCCACCATCAGGTATCTTCTGCTCTTCTACTTCCATAGGACACTCCAAACTCCTCTAAGGCCACCTTACGAATGCAAGTCGTCATCTTCATTCACATATTATCTGCATCCCCTCCTTCCTCCCAAGGGCCTTCCTTAACGACCCTCTCCTTGAATGCCTGAGTAACCCCCCCCCCCCCCCCCCCCCCCCCCCCCCCGCGTCAATCTTGCTAGAATGTTGACCACCACTAAAAGTCACTAGATGATATTGGGTATTTTTGCTTTTCATTTGTGACGGGCCATTCTAACTCTTCTTGAATCATTTTATTTTCTATTCCTTTTTATATTTTTTTTAAAACAAGATGAACTAGACCAAGTGAAATACTCGTTATTTACTCACTGTACAGGATTGTCTAGCTACATGGCTTGGTCAGCTCGGAAGGGCGATCCCTGTATGGTGCGATGACTTTCTAAAATGTTCTCTAGATCGCTACATCTTTCGTCTGATTCATCCCCTTCTTCTAGGCAGTCGGTCACCGTCAGAACAACCCGAATACAAGTTACGCTGGAAATCACCAGCAGAAATTACAGCGGGCTCACAGTCTTCATCGTCGTCATAGTCTGAATATTCCACACCATTAACTTCATCTTCATCGCAGTCGCCATTATCTTCAGCGGAATCATCGTCATTGCTATAACTAGACTCACTGTCCGCGATGGCGGTTTCATTTTCATCAACGGTTGCCCTGACAATTGGGTTGTCAAAGCTCCTGAGATAAGCCTCATCATCCTCGTCCTACATAGAAAAGGGTGGGCGGTTACAGGTTTCAAAGAAACCATTGGCACATGGTTCGATGGATGAAATAAACTCACCTCTACATCTTCATCCTCGCTCGAATACGCAGAATCTAGTTTAGCATACAGCTCCTCGTCTCCTTGGCCCTTCGCATCTTCTACTTGGACCTGAAAATCGAGAACATTTGTCATCATGACATGCATCTGGAAAATGATGATTTTGTCACAACTGAATCAGTTGGATACTCTACGTACTAGTTCGGATCTGAGCTGATTCACCCTTCTGTTTAACTTTCCAATGTGACGACTCAAGGCCTGCCACAAAGAGAAAAGAATGATATTAGCCCTCCGTTCCAGATTACTTGAAGTTCTAGTATGTGCCAAGTCAAACTTCTTTAAGTTTGACCAAGCATATAGAAAATATGCTAATATCTACAACATCAAATATACACATATATGCATACATATAGACTATTGTTTTACATGTATAAATATACAGGTATTTATAAATATACTAAAATATATGGACTCACGTGCAATTTTTTCATATAACTTGTTTTAGAAAATCTTAGATATAGTATATGAACATACTTAAAATGATGAAGTAGTATATATACTACCACATGATAGTATATGAGACGCAGGTGGTAGGATGAAAATATAAAGTAGATGTTCATATATTTTTCTGTAGACTTGGGGCGTGTTCGGGAGCTCTCCAGCTTCGGCCCCCAGATGTTGCTGCCTGGGAGGACATGCTCGAGTGAGTACTTCGAACAGCATATCTTGGCACCTGGAGCCCTCAGGCCGCTTCTCCACTAAGTCCTCATACCAGGCCAACGCCCCGTCGACGGCCCCAGATGCTATCACGGCTGTCTGGGCCATCAAACTGCCACTCAAGATCAGGATATTCTTGTGGCAGTGGATTAGAGGCAGGGTACCTTCTGGGGTGGAGGTGCTCAAACGTAATGGTCCTGGGGATGGGATGTGCCCCTTATGCGACACCGTGGAGGACTCGAACCACATCTTCTTTGCGTGTGTCACGGCCCAATTCCTTTGGAGTTGCTTCCGCGAAGCCGTTGGCGGTCATTGGTGCCATACCAACGTCCCCGACCTCTTCGCGGAGATCCAGTCCGTCCCCCCGTCGGCCCGCCACATTAGGTGGATGACCATTGGGGTGCTAGTGTGGACTCTCTGGACGGTCCGCGATAAGCTTGTGATTCAGCGTGTTCCCCTTTGACGCTCTACTGACGCTGTCTTTAAAATGTGTGGTTTCCTGCAGCTCTGGCGGCCGCTTAGCCGCCCCTCCGATCGAAACGCCATCAACACCATCATCGCCGACCTCCGCTTGATGGCGCTTCGTCTGGCCCCACCGCTTCCGCCGCCTCCCCCCGAGCATGATTAGCCTGCTATGGTTGCCCCACCCGGTGCTGGGTCTGGCGTGTGTGTTTTTAGGGCTTGTTGAGCTGTGCCCTCAGCAGAACCCTTTATTGTTGTCTTGTGCTACTTCTGTGTGTGTGTGGGTTGAACTTATGTTGGATATTGTGCTCTGGCGGTTTGCTTTATCTATAAAGCGGGGCGAAAGCCTTTTTCGGTAATTGGCTGTCAGACAGCTTTAGCGACCAGAAGTAGAAGCTGTCGAGGCGAACGTATGTCTAACTCCAGGAATTTTAACGAGAAGCTGGCTGCTGGTTTTGGGTTGTGGAGTTGTGGAGTTTGAGGTTGTGGAGGGTTACCAAACACGCCCTTGGTCAAACTTGAAGAAGTTGGAACTTAGGAGTTAGGACAAAGCTAGAACTTCCAGGAGGGAATATATGATTTAGGAAAATGAATGAAAGTTTGCTTTACAGAGTTGCTCTAACAGAATCTCTAACAAAATGGATGTCTTCCTTTTGAGTACCTACTCCTTCTGTAAAGAAATATAAGAGCGTTTAGATCATTAGATCTAAATGCTCTTATATTTCTTTAAAGAGGGAGTACTTCTGTAATGCAGGTTGAGTTTTTAGTAAATGTCCGCAACCATCCAAGAAACAAAACAGTACCTCCATTCTCTGTAGCTCGATGGATCGAGCTAAAGCCTTTCTCTTTGACAAAAGATTCCTTGGTCTCAGCATGGAAGGACGTTTATAGTCCTTCCCACGAAACACAACAATGGCATAGCCTTTGGAGACCTTGTCCACAGAAACTAAAATGCCCCCACTCTCAACTTCAAGTGATAGTGCTGTCCTCTTGACATCTGCAAAAGACTTTGCTTTCACTAGTATTTTCACCAGTTCCCTGTATTTCCAGTGCAAGTGCATATTTTCGATTGTGCCATCAAAAACTCCTCTTCTACCTGAAAGTGGTGAAGGCAATATATAAAACAAAAGAATGTATATGAAGTTGAAACATAATTATAACGACAATCTGAGGAGACTAGATCTCGTGGGAATAAAATAAATGAGCAACTAGAGCAAAAGACATTGCCCCTTCCAAAAAAAATCACAGGTAAATGAATGATACTGGAATAGAAAAAAAAACTCCAGTACTACAGGATCAAAGGAAATAAGTGGCAGTAAACTGGTAAGTACTCCCTCCTTTCACAAATATAAGATGTTTTGGATATTTCAATATGGAGTACATACGGACTAAAATGAGTGAACATACACACTAAAATGTGTCTATGTACATCTGATTCAGAAAAAAGTTAGAACATCTTATATTTGTAGAAGGGAGTAGATTTTACCAAGGAGCAGAAATGCCTTCATCCTTAGACCAAGTTTCCGAAACATGAACCTCTCTTCATCGGTTATTGTTTCAGGTGGTTTGGTATCTTCAGTTGGATTCAAGGCAGTCTCGACTTTTCCAAGCACTCGTTCAGCTTTTGCTATCCTTTTCTCTGCCTGCATATAAATAAACTGAATTATTTAAGTTCAAATATCATAAATTGCATCTTCAGTGCAATTCATGTTATGCAACTACGCAAGCATTTGAACCACATTAGCGTGGTTGGGTACATGTAGGCTTGCAACTAAAAGGTTGTTCTCTGCACTCTGCAAAAAGAAAAATTAAGTACACTGCAATTTTTCAGGTTATGTTCTTATTGATTATTATTGAATTGTTGTGCTAAGATGGTTTGAATTATACTCATGTGCCCAGCTAAATTAAACAAGAGATTATGATAAGGCAAATAAGAATGTTTTTTTTCTATGGAAAATGGTTTGTTCACAAGAGAATCTAACAAAGCAATCTCACTATTCAAAGTCTTATCACTTACAAGCGCAAGCTTCCACTCTAACTCCCTTACAAGATCAGCATGCTTTGCAGCTTCTACAGTTCTAGTCATCTTGTCCACGTGATTACCGTCCAGTTCATTTCCATATTTAGAGTTAGCTTCAAGGGTCTCTCCAAGAGTACCAGCTACAGTGGATTCTATAAATGCCTCAGTGCTAGAAGTAAATGACAGTTTTGCATTTAACCGTGCTTGCTCCTCATCTTGTAGGGACTTCATTGAACTTTCCCTCTCGAGGAGTGCCTCTGCGAGTTCCGTGGACAAGAAATCTTTCCCTCTGTAGAAGACTACAAAGTCATTGTTCCTTGAAAGCATTACCCCACCTGTTAATTTCTGCGAGTGGACCAGGAAAACATTAGTTAGTTACAAACAGGAGAAACGAAATGGTGAAAAGATTGATAAAGTTCAAGGCTCTCCCATATCAAACAGAGACTGCACAATTGTATTGGATAAAATATACCTGCAGCTGTGGGTTCAAATGTGCAGGGTATATGAGCTATAGTTGTATCTGTACACCTGTACACAGGTAAAACGTCGGGGGGGGGGGGGGGGGCGCAAAAACCCGGGACTGATGTAGAGCATGCCAAGCTCGAGCCACATCATGTAAAATATGCATGATGTGCCAATGTTATGCATGAGTTCAGTTTTATGAACGCAGTCAATCAGACTATTCTATTCCTTTCCTCTAATTCCAGCTCACCTTACCAAGGTGATCATAATGGCCACCATGTAACACTATTGACCAAAACTATCTCTAGTCCATTCCTCCTGTCCAATAAGCATTGGATTAATACCCAGCGGCGCCGCCGCAAGGCCTCCACCCCCTGCCCCCCCCCCCCCCCCCTGCATCGCCGCCGGCTAAGCCCGCGCGTGCCCCTGGGATGGTGGCGGCGGGGCATTTCCCCTCTCCGCGGCGTGAGAGCTGCGGCCCATGGTGGATCTGGGTGCGCCAATCTTCAGGACGGCGGCTCCGTGCGTGGTGGCCGGGGAGGTCCTCTGTGCGTGCTGCGGTGTTGCCATGGAGGGCGCACGGTGCATCGGGCCTTCGCGTCCAGCTCACGGCGGTGGTCTTCTCCAGATGTGCAGGGTCTTGGCAGCTCCCGGCGGCGCGGCTGCCTCCGGCTGCGCGACGGCTCCCGATGGCTTGGCGGCCTCCTAAACGGTGTCTTTTGTGGGTGGCGGCCACAGAAGCTTCGTCGGCGAGATTCGGGCTCTGTCCCGGCTGCTCCTCCCCGGCGAGTGGGGTGGTGTGGCGACCCCCTTCCCACTTCCTGGAGTTTCGCCTCTGCGCGGTCATCCCGGTGACCATGGCGGGCGGCAGTGAGGCGGATGCACCGAGTGGTGGTCCCTGTCACCACGGCGTAGTTGCTATGCAGGGGTGTGCGGGCCAGCAGAGGTGCGGGCCGGCTTCGGTCGGCTGGGTGAGGGTGTTCGTCAGATCTGCTCCGAGTGCAAGCGTTGCCCGACTTTGGCCGGCTGGCGGTGGCGGCGTCTACGGGCGTCGTTCCCCTTCTTGAAGGCACCGCTGTGGAGTTCTTCGACCCGCTCCATCCTCGGATCTTGTCCTTCAGGTGAAAGCCTAGACCCATCTGGGTCGGGCAACGACGTCGTCTCAGCATCGTTTTCCCCTTTGGGGCGTCGCTTTGAAGACCGGTGATCCTACCCCATGCTTCCCTTGGGCTGGACGTGCACGGCATCACGGTTGGCAGGTGCCCAACCTTTGATGCGAGTGGTTGGCGTTGCGACTTGTGTGGCGACGACGGTGATGGCGTGCAAAGCTGGGTCGCGGCTTGTCCTTCTGATGTCGACGGTCTGGTTCGCCAACGAGTGTGCCTATGCTTGTTTCTCACTGTGACAGAGAAGTCAGAGCTACGTGCGGGAGGGCCCGTGCGACAACGTTGACTCCATGAGGGTGGTTTGAGCGGATGGTGCTCTCTGGAGATTGCGTTGGGTTAGGTCGGTGCGAGGCGTGCAACTTTCTCCTGTAAGCGCATCAGCAAAATCATAGCTGCCGGTCCTCGACGTCTTCGGTCGATTGTTTGGCTTTGGCTGGCGAGGTCGTCATGTGTCGTTCGTTCGAAGGGGTCTTGACGGGTCATCTGCGGCGAAGTCGGAGTCGCCTGCTTGGGAGGTGATGACAATGACAATGCATGCAGCCTCGACGGTGTGTGTGTGGTCTTGTTGGTGCTAGGTCGGCCGGGTGCCCTTTCTTGAGGGCGTGTTGTAACGGTTTTCGCCTGGGTTTCCGTAAATTAACCGGGCAACTCTATTCTACCTTTTTTAATGAATCGGGCCCGAAGGGACCGCATTTCAAAAAAACATCCAGATATCAATTGAAGGTTCAATGAGCGTCTCTCAGCGGCATCTGCTATCAATACCAATCTAGAGCTGAAGGGCTACTTGGTATGTGACCAAATTTACAGTCTTAAGCAAATGCACAAAAACTGAAACAATACCATATAACAGAAACTTTATCACGAAAGATTGAAAAGGAAATGACAATCTTGGAGCAATAGCTTAAATAACTTTAAGTAAAAAGTGGTATCATTTTCACGTGACAAACCTAAACAGTTACATGCATATTAGTGGTAAAGCTTTAAAACGTTGATTGTGTGCTTTCTAGGTTATCTATTTTGGACTGGAAATGGTAATACTTTGATCCCAGATTGGATTGTTCTTATTCATTAATGCCTTCTCCAAAATCTATGTATTCTCGAACATTTTATGGCATGGCAGCCTAGGTCAGCACATATATAGCAGGACATATTCAGATAGGAAAATTGATAAATGAATTACAAAGTTCAAGGTGCGCAAAATGAGTGTAATATCTGTGAAAAAAGGTCTAGCAGTGTTTCATTTGCACAAAAAATATGTACTTTGGTTTTTCCAGTACCAATGAATACATTTCTAACTAAGCTGAAAAGGCTTTCCATAAGTATGGAGTACAAAAACTGATATATTTTTTTAATGAAAGAGTCTATATTTACTTTGATATCTTCAGCCATCCTCTCACTGGTAGTAAGTTGCACTCCTCTCTTCAAAGCAATTTTTGCAATGGAACTTCTCTCCCATAACTTCACCATAGCAGCTGCTAATCCTTGGAGTTGTCTGCTTCGCCCTAACATTCATCAGTAAGGGGAAACATCACCAAATGATAGTAGAACTTGAGGAAGAAAAATAAGGAGCTAACTAAAACAACAAAGGTACCAAGAGAAAAGTGAGGAGGCAGTCCCCGACCAAGACGCCGCAAATTGGTAGTGTCCTTTCGGCTGAGTGACCGCCGTACTCCATATGGCAGAACTCTGAAAGGGGGTTTGTAACCAGGTACAGTTGCGGGAAGCAAATCTGCATCTACTGGTAATGGATTGGATCCAGGCCAGTCGCTGTATCTAGGACCAAGCTCATCCAACAACCTGTCAATTTCTTCTTCATATTTGATTTCTGGAACTGTTTCAATTGTTTCCTCTTTCTCAGTATTAGATACCAAGCCTCCGTTGCTATCTTGCATGCTATTAACTTTCTCGTTAGGTAGCGAGGAAGGGATAGGAGGCCCTCTTATTGAGGACTTCATACCAACATCCTGCCAAGTCCTATTTGTTCCCTTAGTGGTCTCAGGTACGTCATAGGCTACTCCCCTGTACAGAGAAACAGAAGTTCCTGACCTCCATATTACCAATCCCCCTGTTTTTCTCTAATTAGGATCAAAGAAAAGAAAACAGTTATTGCATTGGCAAGAACTACAACCCTAAAAATGTATTCACCAGAACTAGTAGGTCATGTGCAGAGATAACAAGTGAAGCTTTAGGCAAACTGTGGCACGAAGAAAACTAATCAACATACTGAATAAACATATACTGCCTTCTCTACTTGCACTTGTTAACAGGTCCTAATTGACCATTGATTTGGTAAATCTTCTGGTAGTGAAATAACTGATTTTCTGTGCAATGAATTATTGGAGTTATATTATTGCACCAAAAGGAAAATATTTAATATCGTGTCTTCATTTGGACATAAACCAAACTCGACTTTGAACTAGTTAGCTAGCTTTTAACTCAGTTTAGTTCTACAAGTGATTTCACTCTAAGCTCAAGATTCAGGAAGTTTGGAAGCTTCTGCATGATTCTGGCAAAGAACAATTATTGTGCCCTAAAACTGCTGTGATCGTTAAGTTACTAATTATGCCTTTTCTGAATAATATTCTTAATAATTTTCAGTATTAAATAAGATTTTCCTACCGTTTTTTCTCAACCAGGCTAGTATTTAACAAAGTTCTGGGACAGAAGTAAAATAAGGCTGGTCATAGTGAGAGTAACATAGCTATTAACATAGCGCAACCCAATGCAAATTTGCTTATGTGCAAGTAGTTAACGAGGAGAGAGGTGCTTAGAGTAACCTAACATGTTACTGTAACATAGCGCTTCCCAAGGATAAATGAGTCTACAAGTTAATAAATGCAATCATTTATGTTACTACTTCTTTGTTACTTTGCACTATGAACATGGTAACATAGGCTAGTGTCATATACATGACACTAGTCCAAGTTACTTCCCACTATGACTAGCCTAAGTGAATAACAGTATCAATAACAAACACATCACAGGAATCAATAATGATAATCACTCTAAATATCCCAATACTAATTTGTCTTAGAAATGGCTTTTAAAGGATAGCTAGCACAACTAAGTAGTACTCCTATTACTTAGGGACAACTGCCGAGTGAAACACATATAAGATTCCAAGTCACATTTTGCAGCTAAACCTACAGCTCAAGTTTCGAACCAACACAGTTCAAAATACACACAACATTGTTAAGAATTCTACCAACAATCCCATCCTAAAACTAATTCACCTTGCAGTTGATACAAGTTACAAGCCGCAACCCGCCTCAAGCATGAAGGAACTACTAAATTGGTAAGAACAGTACCAGCAATCCAGCATTTCCACCAATACGAAACTAAACTAAACTACTGGAGTACCAAAGAAGCTTGATGCAAGCTAAGCGATTCTGTAAAAATCTAATACACACCTCTAGTATCTCGTGGAAGAGGCGCATGTTGAGCGCAGGTGTGCCGTTGACCTTGACCCTGACCACCTCATCCGTCCTCCACTTCTCCTTGATTTTTGCCACGATTTCCCGCGTCACCCCAGCGCCGCCCACCTGGGTCTTGGACTTGATCCTCATCGCCGCGTGCCGAAGGCGCCTAAGCTCAGGTTCAGGGAGCGTAAGCTCCGCCATCCACGCCGGCGACCTCGCGGCCCGCGCAGCCGCCTCGGGCGGTGGCATCGGCCGCTCCCACGGGAACCGCGCGTCCACGAGCGAGGACTCCGCGTCATCGTCGAATCCCCCGCGCGCGTTGGGAAGCACACCATCGTCCGCGCGGAACACGTCCTCCACGGAGCCCCGCCGCGGGTGCTGAGAGACGGTGGAGGGGGCGGTTTGGGCCTCGGGTGAATAGCCCGCGCGCTTGAGGCGGCGGAGAATGAGAGACATGGTGGAGCGTCCGGAATGGCGGCTAGTTCCTACGGCGTCCTCGTCGTCGGAGTCGGAGGTGGGGGAGGGCTCCGGGCGGAGGTCGAGAGCAGGGGCTGGCGGTCGGAGGCCGCGGCGGGGGCAGGACCAGGCGGAGAGCCATGGGTATTGAGCGCAGGAAGAGGACGAAAGAGGGTTGGAGGAGAGGAGGAGGTGATGGAGGCGAGGCGGGTGGTGGAGGTGGAGAGCGGGGGAGAAGGCCATGGATGGAGGTGTGGTGGATGTGGGGAGTATGGATTGTACAGGAAGGTTTTAGGGGATTGGTGGTATTTTTGCCCAGCCGACGTGTGTCTCGGTTTTTTCGACCATCGGATGAGATATCCACGCTTTTGATCACATGATCAATTTAATTTGTATAAGCGCATCTTCAAAAATTAACGGAAACACTAACGCCCGTGTGGGTGTTAGCCAACTCATCCACACGCCTCCATCGCCGTCCAGTGAGTTTTGCACGAATCTTGACACGATTTGGCTGATTTTGTGTGCCACGTAGGACAACTCGCGTGTGTGGTGTATGTGAGAGATCGCCCGCACGCTGGTTTCCTCTCCGCGGTCAACGGTTGCCACTCGGGGGTGTGCGGTGGAACTGCCGTGGCGCCCGCACGCACGCCCGACTGCGGTTGCCGTCAACCACGTCTCGCCACTTCGCCCTTCCTCGCCCGCGGTTTCATTTACTCGCTCTACTTCATTACTCACCCAACCCACATAGCAGTTCAGTCGATTGGAGGAGAAGCCGAGAGGAGAAGGCGGCGGCGGAGGCGGAAGAGTCGACGGCATTCACGGCCGTTGGTGGGGCTCGCCGGACCGGAGCGTCTTCGCCGAAGTGGCCCGCAGATTGAAGGTAATGCTCCTTCTCACGCTCACATTCCTTGCCTACATTTTCCCCTCCCATCCGTGGCCAATTTTTCGCTCGAGATTCCGGCGGATTCGCGGTGCTCCGACATTCCCGTCGGCGGCGGAGTCCCGTGCTTGCCGTTTTAGGGTGGCATTGCGCAGTTTCGTCGCCGCCGCCGCCGCGGCAGTCATGCCGGTGTGGCTCGGCCTGTTCGCAGCCACATCCTGATTTTGCTTTGAGATTTTGCTTTGAGATTGAGCCGACATTTTTCTAGTTGTTAGTTATGTATTGCCTCGAAGTGCTATTGCCATCAGTGCAGGAAGTTTTTCGTTGTTGAATTTCAGGTTATGATAGTTGTCAGTGAACCCTAGATCTAGATAGTTGTATTTCAAAGTGTAGTATAAAGGCAGCCATGGCAGTTTCAGCAACTATCTGCAGGATGGCAACTAATTTCCTGATCAACGGTGTCAGTTGCCACGGATATGCTTTCCATGTGGCAACTAATTTTGTGATCACACTATGGTTGTTGCCATGCTGTAGGCAGGATAATGTGGCAAATTCACTGTACCATAGACTCAATTTGTGTTTTGCCTTGCTGTCTTGTGATATCTGAACATATTTGGCTGTATTGCATGGCAACTCATTTTTAGTATGAGGCCAGTGTTTGAATTGCCACATTACAGGTTGTTTAGTGGATGTTTTCAGCACTTTTAAATTGTCTTGCATTTTAACATGGCAATTTCAACCTAGTACATTTGCCCGTGAACATATGGCAACTCATTTTTATATGAGGACAGGGTGTGAGTTGCCACATTATATGTTTGTGCAGTGGAAGATGTGTGCCTTTCTTTGTACTGTCTTGTGCTAACATGGCAACTTGAAGATTTTGTTTAAGTGCCTTACGATCTGTACATTTTTTAAATGAAGCCAATGTGTTTAGTTGCCACATTTCTTGTTGGACAATCATAGAGGGTGTGGGTGTTCCTATGATATTGCCTCATCTTCTTGCCACTTTCAACTGAGCCCATGTGGCAAGTATATTCTGTTAGGTGGCAACTGCTTCCTTCATAAGTTATTACACGTCCAGTTTTTGCTATGCTTCTGCATTTACTTTTCCATTTTTGATTTATTTTTTCTGCCTTTTTTGTGTATGTTCATCACCTGGCAATTACTGTCCTCTTTTCAAATGCTTAAACATTGGGGCAACCATTAGAGTTTTAATTTTCTGTTTCATCGATGATATCAAGTGAATACTTACTTTGTGCAGTTCTTTGTGTATCTGTCGGCTATGTTTTCATTTCACCCTGACATTTTGTTTTGTTCTTACCTCAGCACAATGGCTCGCGGCGACCATCAAGACGACGATGATGACTTCATGGAGTTACCACAACAGAATCGCGTAACTGGACGGACAATAGATGGCGATGAGGTAACTTTCCACCCCCCATATGTTTGAATGTCACATTGAGTTTGCAATCGTCTATTAGGAACTAAACTCTCATGACACTGAAACATGGCAACAACTGATCATTTTTGTCTGTTATGCAGAAGAAGAAATGTTATCGCAATAGGGCTTCGCAAGAACGCCTGACTATATTGACCGAGAGATTTACTGACGAGCAGAAGGGAGCTGCTGGTGAGATGGGGATGCAGGCTCTGATGGATGTTCGGTGCAAGAACCTAGTGAACCCTATATGCGACTGGCTCGGTGAGATTTGCGATACTGCCTCCAGGGAATTTGTGATTCCGGGACGTGGAAGACTGCCGCTGGACGAGGAATCCGTGTTCTGCACTTTGGGTGTGCCCCGTGGAGAAATCAAAGTCCCGTACGAGGTCAATAATAAGATTGAGGAAACGTTGTTTGCCCGTTTGTTTCCTGGGACGGCATCCATGCCGAACACGACTGTGCTGGCAAATTCGCTGGAGAGCATGAAAACCCATGGCGAGGTTTTCAAGAGAAGCTACTCATGTACTTGATCTCAACTGTCTTTGCGCCTACCACATCTCTTCGCTCAAGCAACAAGTGCTTCCCCATCCTGGTGAATGCTCTATCTCTACTCCTTTCTTCCTTCAATCTGTTGACTCTGATGTCATCTGTAAGCTAGTCACTGCCATTTTTTGATGTGTTTTCATTTTGAATGCTGATGCGACAACTTCTTGTCCTGAAATTTGTGTCGTGCAGGCGAAGCTGAAAGACGTGAAGAATATGAATTTGTGTAAATTCATCGTGGACTTCCTGCATGATGCATTCTCAAACAAGATGTACCAGAAGGGATGTCGACTCCATTTAATGGTGCTTTTTCCCTACTCTTTTGCAAACACTCTTACCACGTTGAATGTTTTCCCAAATCAACATGTGAGCTGTTGATAAGTGTGAACCGTACAAGATCATGCATGGCAACCCGTTTTGTTTTCATTTGTTTTATGTGATTTTTGTTTACGTGTGAAGGCGACTTCTGTTTGATCCATGGCATCCGTGGTTGCTGCCTACAAGGCAATATAATTTTTCAACAACACACAAAAAAATATTCATTTCATACATCCACTCTCTGTTTATACAATATGCATGGCAACCATGATGTTGACCTTGTGGCAACTATCATCATAACAAGATGGCAATTGCAGCACATCATTATGGCAACTAACACAGATAGATGGCAAATCTCTTCCTTTTCATTTCCCGTCAACTTGATGACTGAAGGACTCTACAGTTGCTTCTTTTTCAACATAGCATGATGGCAACTGACATCTTTTTCTTTTTTATTGTGTACACCAGCTCATGTACGTCGATCGTCTTGATCTGTCCACCGTTGACTTTACTGGGATAGGAGGCCCGCCACCGCCACATAAGTTTGTTGTCTCTGCGTGGACGTACGATGCTGTCAACGCTGTGCTTGCCGCAGACAAGATAACTGATAAGAAATATGGGAAACTGCAGGTTAGTTCTGTCTCCTTTCTTTGCATGGCATTCTTCAATTTCGATGTTGCATAACATATGAAAAAATCCCCATACGGCAACGAACTGTGGCTAACAAGATATGAATACCTTGTTAGCCATGGCTGTCTGCGCATGGCACCCATATCTGTCGCCACATGGCAACTCCGCCATCTGTGTTGAAACTTCTATTCTCTCCCTCTTTTTTGCAATACATGAGCCGTTAGTTAGTGCTCCTTATTTTCTCTCTTACATCCTAGCTGTTTTTTGATGATTTCCAGCTGATGGCCAAGCATGCTATAGACTACAGCGTGTTTGGTGGGCCTCAAAACTTTGGCAAGTGGATGGACGTGCACTCAGCTCCGTCTTGTCCTGCTGAGGTAATCAAGGATTTTTATTTTGTTTTCTCAAATTGTTTTTCTCTTTCTTCTTTCTTTTGATATATCTCTATGGTTGTTTTGGTTTGTTTTGATCTTGTGCACGTGACTCTAATATGGTTGGTTACTGTTTGCTTCTTGTTCCGTGCACAGGCGAGGGCACCTGTTGAGCATCTAATTGGGCAGTTTGCTTCCGGAATGACCATCTTGCTCGGGAAGTTGGTTGAGGGTTGGACGTCCCTTAATGGCTCTGACAGCGACGCGGTCGCGAGGCAATTCACTCCATTCGTTGCAGAACGGACACACCGGCCAACTGGTTGCCGTGGCCGGTATGACTACAACAGCTCCTAGGAGCTTCCTGACACGCAAGACGAACTAGATGGAGGTGCTGGTCTCGACAAGGACGATGATGATGACATGGAGAACGTGCAACATGAAACCGACGAGGATGAACATGTTGAAGTTCGTGCAGGTGGTAAGAAGGGCAAGGCTGCACCAGATGTCCCGCCACCGGAGAAAGTCAAAGAACAGACAGTTGCGAGAGACAAGGGGGTGTCGCCCTCAAAGAGGTGCAGGGCTCCAGAGGATGTTGGGCAGGGCTCTGCTGGCAAGAGGTCTAGGACCGATCCCTTAGCTGCTAGGAGGAGGTTCGACATGTATTTAGTGTTTTGTTTGTCTCTCCTTTTTAACGTACCGACCCTTTTTTCATTTGTTTGCTAAGTGTGGTAATGATTTTCGTGTTTGACACTTGGTACCTTTTTTGCCATTTTTTTATACGTAAAGTGAGGCGACAGCTGGTGGACGAGCAGTTTTGAAGAAACAAGCACCAACGCCAACCCGTGTTTCTGCCCGATTGAACAAGGGTGCCCCCATTGCTGGTGACACCCCTTCCGCTAGGTCGTCTCCTCGTACGTCGACGTCCAACACCGGGGATCCTGTCATGTTGGTAGACTTGAGGAAGACAGTCAAGAAGTAGGTTATCCCTGTTTTTTCATTGTCATAGTGCTACATTTTTGCCTTATGCATTGTACATCATATACAGCCTTTTTAGTTTATACAACTACCCGTTTTGCTTTTCAATGCAGCTGTCCAGCTTGCCACATGGGCTACTGCCATAAGTCCCACATGGCAACTGCTGTTTTCTCATGATCTTTTTTTACTGCATGGCAACTCCTGTTTGTTCTGCATGGCAACTCTTGTTTGTTCTGCATGGCAACTGCTAGCTAGGCCACATGGCAATTCTTATTCCACTTACATGGCAACTACCAGCTTTCCCCTGTCTTCCACCCCCCTACATTGTCTTGTGTGCTCATCCATACCTAGTTCTGAAATGGCAGCTCTGGCACATCACACATTTTTTCATTTTATATGATGGCTACCATGGCAACTATTTTCTTCATTTTTTAACACCGTTCATGTGCTTTTTTTTGCAGGGTGAAGAAGACTACCACACGCGTGACCAAGCAGAACCCCAAAGACCCACTCGAACGCATTCACTCAAAGCTGTCGACATGTGGCAACTCAGATGTTCATGAGGCGCCAGTCGACAAAACTGCTGCTGCACCGTCCATTGTTCCCACTAGCTCTGATGCAAGCGGCCGACCATCTCCGCCGGTTGCAGATGTGCAGGCTACAACAACAGGCATCCGTACATCTGGGAGTGATGAGTCAGTATCTGCCAGGACTGCTAAGATATTGCCCACTCTGCTGGCAATGAAGGATGCTACTGTGAGCCATGCCACCCGACCAGCAAGTGTTGACGTGAACGCCCCCGAGATCAACCTAAGCAAGGAAGATTCCCGCTCATCTGATACGGATTCCAAGCGCGTGGGTGGTGGCACTTTTGTGTCCACGAAAGAAGGGGCTGAGGCGACAATTCAGAATGATATGCCATCCACAGGTGAGAGTCTTGGCACAACAGCTCCAGCTTCTGGTGGTCCAGAGGTTTCTAAGGCGACCGTTTCGCGAGCTGGTCTTCCACCTAGGCGTGGTAGCCCCCGCAAGCAAACTGCAGACATACCGAACGCACTAGCTGTACCTAGGAGCAGTAGAGATGACTTTGGTTGTGTCTGCGTCCACACTGTTCCCACCACCTGACAAAAGCAATGTTATGGAGAAAACGAAAGACCTGAGTACAACTGACCCAGGTGGCAAGCCGGGCACGACTAACGGAGGTGAACGTCCAGAGCAGACTGCATCTTTACCCGCCGTGGAGAACCCCAGCTTAAATCTGCGCACTTCTAAGCTCCCAGTCAACATTGGTGTCCCCTACAGCCCAAACAAGAAGATTGGCAAGAAAGTTGCGACTGATACCGCTGACCACACGCCCCACCCTACTAATAAGCCTGATGATTCTGCAGCAGACGAGGCAGAAATGTTTGTTGATCTTTCACCCCTGGATTCTGCCCAGCAAGTTGTTCGTGGTCCGGCTAGTAGGCAGGAGAGGCACCTAATGACCTTCACCCCACCGAGCTTTAGCCTTGGCATCAGTCAAGATGAACAAGTGGTGCACGATCCTATGCCAGTTGCCTTTGCTTTCCCGGCAGGCATGGCCCCAATGACGGCGCAGCCAATGGCTGAGGGCAGGAAGGCTGTGAAGTTTGCAGAGCCGATTGTGCAAGGTACATTTTTTCTGCGTTTATCATTTTGTTGTACACATTTTTTTAGTCTGAATTTTGTTCCAGGCTTTTTTTGGCTTCTCACTGGTGATGGCAAATGTTATCTGATGAACATGGCAACTGGATTTGCTGTGCAATGTCACCTACATTTTGTTGCCATGTTGCATTTTCCATTCGGCAAGCACATGGCAACTAGAGTTCATACAACATGGCAACTGCAGTTCAACCCACATGGCAACTGCAGTTGTTGCCACATGGCAACTACAGTGCATTACACCCGGCAACTGTAGTTGCCTCCACATGGCAACTCCCTATTTTTTGCACCTACATTTCACATTTCTACACCCTTTCTTTGCACAATTAACTTGTTTTATTTCCCAGGTATCCTAACCCATTTTTTTGATCATTGCAGCCACCCCTGAGGAGATTATGCCGTCACTTGATGAAGCTTACCGCAGGATTGAGGAGGCAGCATTGCAGAGGAGGTCCTCACGAGGTCAGGGGCAATCAAGTTCTAACATGCCTACTGAGTCGGTATCTGAGGATACCGTTAGAAGTGTCACCCCTGGTTCTGTGAGGTAGCATAGGGTAGTTCACGCACCACCCGCGGATGACTATGAGCCAGAAGTCAAGGCCACAAAGGATCAGAACCAGCTGTACGAAATTGTCAAGCGCTTTGGAAATGCGAGGTCCAACAGCAAGCACATGAAGGAGCTGAAAGCGTAATGACCACACCGCATAACCCCTCATTTGCTTTCCTCTTTACTTTTCTTCCTTTTTGCTATTCTATAGATGCTCTGTTTATGATTTATTTCTTTTTTACTTAGTAGACATGATTCTTTCATGTTATATCATTTTCATACAGCTCATGTTTGGACAGAACCAAGATCATACAATGCGATGCGACATACGTTGACCTTGGTGATCTTGCCGAGTCTGTGAGGCCACTCGGCAAAATGTCGAAGAATGTAGTTGCATGTGGGATTGACTTCATCAACAGGCATATGGATATGTCTCCCGACAACACGATCATGCAGTACAGCGTGACCTGCAAAATATGGGATGGTGACTTCCACCACAAAATCCTGAGGAAGCATTTTGCTGCGCATGGTGATTTCAAGCTCACAATGAAGAAATGTGTGAGTATTCCTCCCTTTGTTGCACATTTTTTCCTCCCTTGGTATGTTTTGCCAGTAGATATGCTTCACATGTGGGCTACACCCTGTTCTGTGATAGTTGTTTCATGTGGCAACAGCTGCCATGTAAAATGAGTTTAATTTGCTTCTTAATGCAACTTATGTGGCAACTTCAACTAAAATACTGGGCAACTTAGTCCATACATGGATGGCAACTTCTTTTAATTACACAGTGCAACTAAACATTTCTATGTGGGTGTACTTTTGGACACCTGTTGCTTTTATGTCATTCATGTGCCTCTTAGTGCAACCGGCGATATCCTTACACATCATTTTTCCAACTATATCATTTCTATTCTTTGATGTGAACTCTGCTTTTTCTTTCCTTTATTTTACTTGCAGGTCATGTTCCCCATGTTCCAGGAGCTTGCACCACAGGACCCACATGACAAGTGTGGTCACCACTACGCGATTTGCCTTGACCTCAAGAACCAACGATTTGAGGTGCTTGATTCAGTGCATTCAGAAGCTGATGAAGACCTTACTACGCATGCTGAATACTTCATCAACAACCTCAAGGAGACATGGAACCGTCACTACAAAAACTCAAAGGTCCAGATCAGACATTTTCCAATCGAGTATGTTGCGACTACGAAGCAAGGAAATGGGTAATTACTATCTTCTTTTCATGTGTCCTCTACACCAATGCTAACCCTCTTGTCACATCTTCATTGAAGTTTATGACATCTCTCTGTTCTCTTTGAGATCACCTGATTCTTTTGTTTTATAGGCATGACTGTGGCTTTCACACGCTGGAATACCTTGCTAAGTGGGAAGGTCGACGGGTCCCCGTCGTCACAACTGCAATGGTCGTCGAGCTTCGCAAAATTTACACATGGAACTGGTTGATGAATGAAGATTTCAACACGTGGTCCAACGCACGAGAGTTTATAGAGGAAGCTGTCAAGAAAGCCACCAAGAAGTACAAGTGATCACGTGGTGCTCCACACCGAACGCCTACCTTACAATCTGTTGGTGAGGAATGTAAGGTATTACCTTGTTCTTTCAAAACTATGTGCCGTGTACTATGTTGTGACTGCATCTCCCCGTAGCCTAGTATATAGTGGTGGCGTGTGAGTGACATTTGAATATTTTGTAATATATGTGTGGATGTGAACCTACTTAGGTGTGACAACAGATATGTTTATGTTTTTCAGTATTATTATGCGTTCGTGGTTTGGTAGTACCAGTTTGGTGTTTTGAATGCGTCTATGATGTCTGAAAACATGGCAAATGTAGTTGATCAGTCACGGTTAGTGAAAGTTATCGTTCTTTCTCGTTTGGCTTTTTGGGTTTTTGCATTGCTAACTGTATCGGCTAGCATGGTAGTTTGTACACAGCCGTAACCTTGCGGTTTTTGCACGTGATCGTTTCAACTTGTTTTTCCATAGTTTGCACAGAATACAATATTTGTGGACTAAAATGTGTTGATTGAACACGGAAATCTACGCGATGGCAGACTCAGTATAAATAACATGGCATATTCAGTAGAACTAACATGGCGGATTCAGTAGAAAAGGCATGGCAGATTCAGTAGAACAGGCATGGCAGATTCGGTAGAACAGGCATGGCAGATTCGGTTGAAAAGGCACGGCAGATTCAGTTGAAATAACATGACAAATTCAGTACCACACACGTGGCAACTACAGTCATTGATTCATGGCATTTCCTTTTCAGATTTTGATGCCCCTCAAGAGTTATTCTCCCATTTTTACAAATTTAGAACATCTAGCTTGCAAAAAATGTCACCAACAACCAAGTCACAGTGCTCCAATGTTGCTTACGGATTGCCCGTCCCTTTCTTTGTTTTCTTGTGTTTTGCTTGAATCTCTAATCCCTATTTGTATCTTATCTCTTTTGGACGCCCCTTTGTGATGGAACGGGGCGGGTTCCTGACCTGGGTTTGTGTGCTTGCTGTTCCAGATCCTACCTCCGAGTTTTCAGATGATGGCCCCGTGGACGAAAGCACACTTGAGGTGCGTGGGAACCTGTGTAAGGCTTCCTCAGCTTTCCTCTTCTTGATCTCATCAAGCTCTCTTTTCAGGGCCTTCCTGTGTTTTTCTGCCACCATCACTGTCTCATCACTCTTGCACGCTTGATCTATTAGTTCAGCATAGTTCGTTGTCAACACAACGTGCCTCGCGGCTTCCATGGTTGACTCTGGTCTCTCATCATGCATAGCCAAAACTGCATTTGATGTTTGTGTCCCCAATGTGTCGTCAGTGTCCCAAGTCCATCACCGCCGTATGAAATGGCGGGGCATTCGTGTCACCGCGTTCATGTCCATTACTTTTAGTATGTGACAGCACACAATCCCGTCCCATTCGAATTTGCAGCATTGGCAGTAGTATTCGCCTTCGCTTATCGAGGCCTTCACAAAGTAGTTCCTTCCTTTGTCTGGGTCTTCAGGTTCTGAATCCGACATGCCCAAGAGAGAACACACCTTGAACGTATGTTCGTCCACCTGATAAGCCGTGTACATGCTGGCACGCTTTATTTATTCATGGAATCTGCAAGTTTTTTGTTTTTTTTGAACTCTTATATGATGTTTTTGTAGCACCTTAAGTTGATGTAGGTTGCAACGTAGGAAAGGCATCTAAAATGAATGATGGCTATGGCAACTGCACGATATTTTTCACATGGCAAATGCATAGCATTTTTATTGGCAAGTGCATTCCATACCATCATGGCAAATGGAACTACAGTTCATTAAACATGGCAACTACAGTTCATTAAACATGGCAACTACAGTTCATTAAACATGGCAACTGTTGTTCATTAAACATGGCAACTGTAGTTGACTTCACATGGCAACTGCAGTTCATTAAACATGGCAACTACATATCATGGTTACCCTGTACTCAATGGCTACTTTCAATATATCAGCATTTCAAAAAAGCTGGCAACTGCATTGCATTCTATGTGGCACCTACTACCTTCATGCTTGTGTAAATAAGACTGTAACACAACTGACTTACTTGTTAAAAATCTTGTTGGTATATGTCTTGCTCATCTGCCTCTCCATTGGTAAATATGTTAGCAATTTAGGCTGCTTGAGCGCGGTGTTTGCTTCTTGCTGTAGCTCAGATCCCAGTATTTTTTGTTGCAAAGCCGTGTATTGCTTAGCAAACTGCAGCAATGAGTTGCCAGGGCTCACGTACCGCTTCAGAACAGCATTGAACCCCTCGCTGCGCTGCGTAGTCTGCAGAAATGGGAAGAAGCACTGCATGAAGTAGGCCGGCACCCAGTACATTCGCTTCTCCCACAGGCTAGCAAGCGTCTCGTTGTCTTGGACTTGATATGTTTCAATCATAGCCATCCAGCTCCGTTCAAACTCCTCCACCGTTAAGCTATGGTCCACGCACAGCTCGAATGCCTTGTGCAGCTCTGGACGGTCAGCAAAGAACGGTCCTAGCGTCTCCTCAGCCTTCTTTATAATGTGCCACCTGTAGTGCCTGTGCACTGCCAACAGAAAGACCTCCTCTATGCTTGCACGCGTGCAAAAATCTTGGTCTGTTATTATGTTCATCGGAGCAAGTCCACCCATGCACTCCAAGAAGGTTTTGAACAGCCAAGTGTACCCATCCGTGCCTTCGTTCCGAACAAGCCCGCATCCGAACTGCAATGACTGATTGTGGTTATTTATTCCTATGAATGGAGCGCATGGCATCTTGTACATATTAGTGAGATATGTCGCGTCGAACGAAATGCAATCTCGAAAATGTTTGTAGGCTCTTCTTGCAGCACCATCCACCCAATACATGTTCCTGACATGGTCCTCATCGTCCAATCTTATCCTGTAGAAGAAATCTGGATCTGCTTTCGCTTTCTCATCGAAGTAGGCTATCGTGTCTTCTATGTCAGCCAACCTGCTCTCTCTACGGTACTTTGCTTTTAGGTTTGTGACGTCTGCTGGTATGTAGGGCATGCTACTCAGTCTACTATCTCCGCTGTGGATGAGGGACAGTATCTGGACCATTCTTGATGGACCGACGTTACAATCATGTAGCTGCTTTATGAATTTCTTCTCGAGGGGGTGAATCCTCTGTGGGCGCTCAAAAATTTTACCAGGTCAAACTTCTTTATGAGTTCGTGGTTGTGCTCGTCAAAATATTCAGTGACCACCCACCGTGCTCCATCTGTGTTTAGCTTACACCGGACAGGGCATTCCGTCTTGACAATGATACCTCTCTTTTGTTCCGGAACGACAGGCGCAACACCTTTACCCTTCTTGTTCCTTCGGGCCTTGTAGCACCTCATCTCACCTCTGCTGTACTCGTTAGTTTTTTTAATTTTCCTATGGTATTCGGTGTTGACCGCAAACCCATGGAACATTGCATATCTCTGGTAGAATTCCTTGGAATCTTCGAATGAATCAAATCTCTGCCCAACATACGGTGGCTGAGGTACCATGATTTCTGATTGCCCACCATCTTCATCCCCTTGTGCTTCATCATCGGTTTCATCATTCACTTCAGTATCGGCGGCTGTTTCATCTGCTTGAGTGTTGCTTGTGCTGGTGTGCAAAGGTGTGCTTGTCGGCATTGCTGGAACGATTACCATTTCCGACACTGATTCTGCATTGTTTGTGGCATGATTGTTGGCTGGCTGGTGGAATGCTTCTTCCGTGCGCTCAGAGCTTCCCGCAGTAGATGTCCCCGCGCCGTTGTTGATTGTAGTTGAAGGTCCTGCAATAAAAAATAGGTACGAGTGTAAGCATTGCTTGGATGGCATGTTTATCGTAACGGAATACAACAACTGCATGTGATTTGGCATGACATCTTTCACACAGCAAGCCATGGAATCTACATATGGCCATGCATGGCAACTGTAGTTCTCCATTCATGGCAGCTATAGTCCACCATACATGGCAACTACTGTTGCCAAGACATGGCAACCAGCATTTTTAGCATCAAAACTTGGATTCTATAGCCATGGCAGCTACAGTCCGCCATACATGGCAACTACTGTTGCCAAGACATGGCAACCAACATCTTTTAGCATCAAAACTTGGATTCTATAGCCATGGCAGCTACAGTCCAACATACATGGCAAATACTATTGCCAATACATGGCAACCAGCATCTTTTAGCATCAAAACTTGGATTCTAGGTACGAGCTCACTAGGCAAATGCGATCAATCATGAATGTGCACACAATCACATAGCAATTGGCAAATCCTGAAGACAATAGATGACTTTTTGCCCTCGACCACTTGGTAGCATTTTTTTTGTTTTTTCCACCACCACCACCCGTGACAAATCTACTTTTCCTCCCATGCTTTTTCCACAAAAGCAAATGCACTACTGTTTTTCTGGTTCACATTTTTTTACCTTGTTGTGCCGCATGTGCTGATCGTATCTGGTTTGTCATTCCAATTTGATGTGCTCTATCTGCAATAGCGTTGTCCTACAACTATGAAGCTTGCCATGAGTTGTTTACCGATGTGGTTCCACCATAACAACCTGTGATCATGTTAGCAGTTGGTCAATGCATGGCAACTGTAGTTTGTACAACATGGCACATGTAGCGGTGCATGCATGCCACACAGATTTGTTCACACCTGCCATCCAGAGTTGTTTAGACATTTGCAATCACATTTTATGACACATGGCAACTGCAGCTGTCTAGGCATGGCAACTGTAGTTATCCAGGCATGGCAACTGCAGTTGTCCAGTCATGGCAACTGCAGCTGTCCAGGCATGGCAACCCCAATGTCACCTATGTTCCTTCTCCTAATTCACTGTGCACAACTTCAGTTCATGGACTCACCTGTGTACGACGTTGATGGCAGGTACATGGTTGCCGGCTGATGCCACGTGCTGCATGAAGGTCCTACATTTTCCCATATAACTTGTGAGTCTTTTGCCATCCTTGCAAGTTTAATTTCATGGCCACACCAGTATGTTTCTTTTTCGTATGCGTTACCTTGATTTGCCACATTAGCTACTTGAAGTTGGTCGTCCGTACATTTGTCAGCGTTAGCGCCCTGTGACTAAACTTGCCATGGTATCCCCCTGAGTGTGGCTGAGTCATAAGAACCTGTGAAAAATGACATTGTATGACATAAGTAGAATGGCATCTTCCTCGTCACAAACATGGCAACTGTTCCTTCTTTTTTATCATGCATCATACCGATGCCCGTGTATTGCTCTAGTAGTGGCAGCAATGGCCCTGCAGAAATTAGTTGATTGTACTCTGCTGCATCCCAAGGGGGCGTTTCCGGCCTTTGAGAAAACCAAGGATCAGTGCCGTCTTCGTGATTCATTTCTTTCGCTTTTTTCTGCCACTGTGTTTTCAGTCACTACATGAACAAGAACGCATCAACAATCCGCAAAATGCATTCTTGTTGTTTGCACATAGAAGATAACACGACAATCTTATCACATTTCCTGCATAGGCAACCAACACATCATGCCAAGTAGGACATGCACATTCAGTCTCTTTTCTAAAATCTGGATGCCAGCTATCATTTTGAAGCGATGGCAACAACCAATAAAATAGGATGGCAAGCAACAACATAACGTGGTGGCAGCTAACGACAACGATAGGTGGCAACTGACGTTATATACGAGTGGTAATTATTTTTCCTCCCTCCCTATGCCAAATTCCTCCTTTCTCTCCCTATTTTTAGTGATTCCTACGCATCCTTCATTACCAACTACTCGCACCAAGCCAACCCATAAGCTTAGCTCAACTCTAGCATAGTATATGGCAGATCTGGCGTATGTTGGTGGGCAAATGCGAATACACACAAATCCGTGGGGTGTTTGCCCTGACAGCGTGGATCTAGTCGCCATCTTCATGGGCAATCTACAATTTCAAATTTATGGACAAAAGAAGGACGAGAAACAGAAGGAGATCGGAGATCCACCTGTTTTTAGCTCGTTGTCTTGGGAGGGCGGGGTTGGGGGGGGGTGGGTGGTTAGCGGTGGGGAGGCGCTAGGGATCTGCTCTGGTTGCCATGACAACTAGAGAAGGAAGGCGATGGAGGTAGGGGATCGAGAGGTAGGAGACGACGGCGGCAGGTCGGTCTGGGGATCGAAAGGAGGCTGGGACGACTGGCGTGTTGAGTCGTGCGGGCAGCGCGGTCATTCGTCCGGACGTGTGGGCGATTTTGCCACACACCGGACGTGCGGGCTGTGGCTGCGCGCGCCCGGATGCGGTCGTGCGGGCGGGGTCGTCTCCGTGCCACACAGGGCGTGCGGCACAACCACCCGATATGCCACACGTGTGGCAGTTATCGGCGTCCAAAATTAATTGGTTTGGGCACCTAGCCCTTCCCGAAAACCACTAATAGAAGTACTTCTTTAACTAGGTAATTGCACATGCGGCATATTCGAATGGCTCAATCTCAATCGTGTCTAACATATACTAGAAGGTTGGGCGCGCTTTGCTGTGCCATTGGTGTAGTTGAGATTCTGGAAAAAATACTCATTTTGTTTTAAAATATCAGGTGTATCACTTTTTTGAAAAGTTCAACCTCTTTCAGTTTTATCAAATTTATGAAGAAATATATCAGAATTCGTAATATCAAATTGGTATTATTAGATTCATAATGAAATGAATTTCCATAATTTTTTGGCTTAATACTTTGGGTGTCGATATTTTTGGCTCTAAACTTGGTCAAAGTTAAAGAAATATGATTATCGAAAGAACCAACACCCTTTGTATTTTGAAACTGGTGGAATATTTAGTTTGGCGGATAGGGGAGACGATGGAGTGTGTTTTATGTTTATTTATAATGCGGTTATTTGGTGGGCTTTTCATGGATGTGATTCTGTGTTATGTGCTAATCAACTCATATTTTTGTAGACAATTTTTTTCGTTGGTGGCTACATGTACTATATTGATGCTATAGTATCATCACATGGTAGCGCTTCTTTTTCCTAGGTGATAAGAGTGTGCACGGGGTTGATATGTTTTTCTAGCCTGTTGGTGTTGATTGATTTGAAAAATCGTCGACCCAACCAAAATCGTAAACCAAATTCAAAATTGAATATCTCAATCGAATAAAAGAGCTTCAATATTATGAAATATGGTGAATTAAAATAATTAAATGGGAGAGCTCCTTGAGAAATTATTGACCAGTCAAAATCAGGTGACAAGTTCTAAACTGAAGACCTCAATAATTGTGAGGACTTAAAAATTTGGAAGCATAGTATATAGTGTATAGTATAAAAGAATTGAATGAGAGCTTTGAGAAATTGTTGCCTTGATCAAAATTGGGTGACCCAATTCCAATTGAACACCTCAATTGATTGTGAGGCTTTTTACCCTAAGGAGCTTAGTGATATAGTAGATTTTTAGGATTCTCGTGCATAATAAGTGGAGGTATCAAGATTGACTCTTTTCTTATACCATTATAAAGCAGTTTTCTTCGTCATCCATTCACCATCTCCAAATTTAAACTCCGACGCCTTTTTATTGCACATCTTGCTCATAATCCTCCTTCCACACACATGCACACTTTCACTTTCAAATCTCTCTGTCTCCCTTTGACATTGGAGGAGGGGACAAACATGGATGTCGAGCTTGTCTAATGGGTCTGATTGGTGGGATCGAGAGGGGAATCGAGTATGAGAGTTATAGCAAGCCCGCCAGCTCCCTTAGTAACTTCCAAGAACCCATATACAATTGTCACAAGGAAACGATGCATTTCGTTGGAACCTAGACGTGAGTGGTAAATTCACGGTGGACTCTATGTATAGAGTTATGATCCAGTCAGAGACACCAGTTGATAATAATAAAAATATTTGAAAGATGAAGATACCACTTAAGAATAAAATATTTCCGTGGTACCTTCATCGAGGAGTCACTTACCAAGGATAACTTTGTTGGAAATATGCCCTAGAGGCAATAATAAATTGGTTATTATTATATTTCCTTGTTCATGATAATCGTTTATTATCCATGCTAGAATTGTATTGATAGGAAACTCAGATACATGTGTGGATACATAGACAACACCATGTCCCTAGTAAGCCTCTAGTTGACTAGCTTGTTGATCAATAGATGGTTACGGTTTCCTGACCATGGACATTGGATGTCGTTGATAACGGGATCACATCATTAGGAGAATGATGTGATGGACAAGACCCAATCCTAAGCCTAGCACAAGATCGTGTAGTTCGTTTGCTAAGAGCTTTTCTAATGTCAAGTATCATTTCCTTAGACCATGAGATTGTGCAACTCCCGGATACCGTAGGAATGCTTTGGGTGTACCAAACGTCACAACGTAACTGGGTGGCTATAAAGGTGCACTACAGGTATCTCCAAAAGTGTCTGTTGGGTTGGCACGAGTCGAGACTAGGATTTGTCACTCCGTGTAAACGGAGAGGTATCTCTGGGCCCACTCGGTAGGACATCATCATAATGTGCACAATGTGACCAAGGAGTTGATCACGGGATGATGTGTTACGGAACGAGTAAAGAGACTTGCCGGTAACGAGATTGAACAAGGTATCGGGATACCGACGATCGAATCTCGGGCAAGTAACATACCGATTGACAAAGGGAATTGTATACGGGATTGATTGAATCCCCGACATCGTGGTTCATCCGATGAGATCATCGTGGAACATGTGGGAGCCAACATGGGTATCCAGATCCCGCTGTTGGTTATTGACCGGAGAACGTCTCGGTCATGTCTGCATGGTTCCCGAACCCGTAGGGTCTACACACTTAAGGTTCGATGACGCTAGGGTTATAGGGAATAGATATACGTGGTTATCGAATGTTGTTTGGAGTCCCGGATGAGATCCCGGACGTCACGAGGAGTTCCGGAATGGTCCGGAGGTAAAGATTTATATATGGAAGTCCTGTTTTGGTCACCGGAAAAGTTTCGGGTGCTATCGGTAACGTACCGGGACCACCGGGAGGGTCCCGGGGGTCCACCAGGTGGGGCCACCAGCCCCAGAGGCCTACATGGGCCAATAGTGGGAAGGGACCAGCCTCTAGGTGGGCTGGGGCGCCTCCCACCAAGGCCCAAGGCGCCCTCAAGAGGAGAGGGGGCAAACCCTAGGAGCAGATGGGCCCTAAGGCCCACCCTAGGTGCGCCCCCCCTCTCTCCCCCTTGGCCGCCACCCAGATGGGATCTGGGGGCTGCCGCCACCCCTGGGGAGGGAACCCTAGGTGGGGGCGCAGCCCCTCCTCTTCCCCTATATATACTTGAGGTATGGGGGCTGCCCAACACATGATGATTTGCTCTCCCTCTTGGCGCAGCCCTACCTCCCTCCCTCCTCGTCTCTCGCAGTGCTTGGCAAAGCCCTGCTGGAGTACCGCGCTCCTCCACCACCACCACGCCGTCGTGCTGCTGCTGGACGGAGTCTTCCCCAACCTCTCCCTCTCTCCTTGCTGGATCAAGGCGTGGGAGACGTCACCGGGCTGCACGTGTGTTGAACGCGGAGGCGCCGTGGTTCGGCGCTTAGATCGGAATCAACCGCGATCTGAATCGCTACGAGTATGACTCCTTCATCCGCGTTCTTGCAACGCTTCCGCATCGCGATCTACAAGGGTATGTAGATGCACTCCCCTTCCCCTCGTTGCTAGATTACTCCATAGATTGATCTTGGTGATGCGTAGAAAATTTTGAATTTCCGCTACGTTCCCCAACAGTGGCATCATGAGCTAGGTCTATGCGTAGTTTCTATGCACGAGTAGAACACAAAGTAGTTGTGGGCGTCAATTTTGTCAATTTACTTGCCGTTACTAGTCTTATCTTGATTCGGCTGCATCGTGGGATGAAGCGGCCCGGACCGACCTTACACGTACACTTACGTGAGACAGGTTCCACCGACTGACATGCACTAGTTGCATAAGGTGGCTAGCGGGTGTCTCTCTCTCCCACTTTAGTCGGATCGGATTCGATGAAAAGGGTCCTTATGAAGGGTAAATAGAAATTGGCATGTCACGTTGTGGTTTTTGCGTAGGTAAGAAACGTTCTTGCTAGAAACCCATAGCAGCCACGTAAAACATGCAACAACAATTAGAGGACGTCTAACTTTTTTTTGCAGGGTATGCTATGTGATGTGATATGGCCAAAAGGATGTGATGAATGATATATGTGATGTATGAGATTGATCATGTTCTTGTAATAGGAATCACGACTTGCATGTCGATGAGTATGACAACCGGCAGGAGCCATAGGAGTTGTCTTAATTTATTGTATGACCTGCGTGTCAATGAAAAATGCCATGTAATTACTTTACTTTATTGCTAACCGTTAGCCATAGTAGTAGAAGTAATAGTTGGCGAGACAACTTCATGAAGACACGATGATGGAGATCATGGTGTCATGCCGGTGACGAAGGTGATCATGCCGCGCCTCAAAGATGGAGATCAAAGGCGCAAGATGATATTGGCCATATCACGTCACTTTATGATTTGCATGTGATGTTTGTCATGTTTACATCTTATTTGCTTAGAACGACGGTAGCATAAATAAGATGATCCCACACTAAAATTTCAAGAGACGTGTTCCCCCTAACTGTGCACCGTTGCGAAGGTTCGTTGTTTCGAAGCACCACGTGATGATCGGGTGTGATAGATTCTAACGTTCGAATACAACGGGTGTTGATGAGCCTAGCATGTACAGACATGGCCTCGGAACACATGCAAAACACTTAGGTTGACTTGACGAGCCTAGCATGTACAGACATGGCCTCGGAACACAAGAGATCGAAAGGTCGAACATGAGTCGTATAGTAGATGCGATCAACATGGAGATGTTCACCGATGATGACTAGTCCATCTCACGTGATGATCGGACACGGCCTAGTTTGACTCGGATCATGTATCACTTAGATGACTAGAGGGATGTCTATCTGAGTGGGAGTTCATTAAATAATCAGATGAACTTAATTATCATGAACATAGTCAAAAGGTCTTTGAAAATTATGTCATAGCTTACGCTTTAGTTCTACTGTTTAAGATATGCTCCTAGAGAAAAATTTAGTTGAAAGTTGATAGTAGCAATTATGCGGACTGGGTCCGTAAACTGAGGATTGTCCTCATTGCTGCACATAAGGCTTATGTCCTTAATGCACCGCTCGGTGTGCTGAACCTCAGCGTCGTCTGTAGATGTTGCGAAACATCTGACATACACGTTTTGATGACTACGCGATAGTTCAGTGCGTAATGCTAACGGTTTAGAATTGTGGCACCAAAGACGTTTTTGAAACGTCGCAGAACATATGAGATGTTCCGAAGACTGAAATTGGGAGTTCAGACTAGTGCCCACGTCAAGAGGTATGAGACCTCTGACAAGTTTCTTAAGCCTGCAAACTAAGGGAGAAAAGCTCAATCGTTGAGCATGTGCTCAGATTGTCTGAGTACCACAATCGCTTGAATCGAGTGGGAGTTATTCTTCCAGATGAGATAGTGATGGTTCTCCATAGTCACTGCCACCAAGCTATTAGAGCTTCGTGATGAACTATAACATATCAGGGATAGATATGATGATCCTTGAGCAACTCGCGATGTTTGACACCGCAAAAGTAGAAATCAAGAAGGAGCATCAATTGTTGATGGTTAGTAAAACCACTAGTTTCTAGAAGGGCAATGACAAAAGGGATACTTCATGAAACAGCAAATCATTTGCTGCTCTAGTGAAGAATCCCAAGGTTGAACCCAAACCCGAGACTAAGTGCTTCTGTAATGAGGGGAACGGTCACTGAAGCAGAACTACCCTAGATACTTGGTAGATGAGAAGGCAGGCAAGGTCGACAGAAGTATATTGGATATACATTATATGAATGTGTACTTTACTAGTACTCCTAGCAGCACCAGGGTATTAGATACCGGTTCGGTTGCTAAGTGTTAGTAACTCGAAATAAAAGCTGCGGAATAAACGGAGACTAGCTAAAGGTGAGATGACGATATGTGTTGGAAGTGTTTCCAAGGTTGATGTGATCAAGCATCGCATGCTCCCTCTACCATCGAGATTGGTGTTTGCGTTGAGCATAAACATGACTGGATTATGTTTATCGCAATACGGTTATTCATTGAAGGAGAATAATGGTTACTCTGTTTATTTGAATAATACCTTCAATGGTCTTGCACCTAAAATGAATCTCGATCGCAGTGATACACATGTTCGTGCCAAAAGATATAAAATAGTGATGACAGTACCACATACTTGTGGCACTACCATTTGAGTCATATTGGTATAGAACGCATGAAGAAGCTCCATGTAGATGGATCTTTGGACTCACTCGTTTTTGAAAGGATTGAGACATGCGAACCATGTCTATTGGTATATATGCGTGAAGAAACTCCATGCAGATGGATCGTTTGGACTCACTTGATTTTGAATCACTTGAGACATGCAAATCATACCACATGGGCAAGATGACTGAAAGGCCTCGTTTTCAGTAAGATGGAACAAGAGAGCAACTTGTTGGAAGTAATACATTTGATGTGTGCAGTCCAATGAGTGCTGAGGCACGCAGTGGATATCGTTATGTTCTTACTTCACAGATGATTTGAGTAGATGCTGAGAATATTTACTTGATGAAACACAAGTCTGAATTATTGAAAAGGTTCAAGTAATTTCAGAGTGAAGTTGAAGATCGTCGTGACAAGAGGATAAAATGTCTGTGATATGATCATAGACATGAATATCTGAGTTACGAGTTTGGCACACAATTAAGAAATTGTGGAAATTGTTTTACGACTAATACCGCCTGGAACACCATATTGTGATGGTGTGTCCGAACATCATAACTGCACCCTATTGGATATGGTGCATACCATGATGTCTCTTATCGAATTACAACTATCGTTTATGGGTTAGGCATTAGAGACAACCGCATTCACTTTAAATAGGGCACCACGCAATTCCGTTGAGACGACACCGTTTAGAGAAATCTAAGTTGTCGTTTCTTAAAAGTTTGGGGCTGCGATGCTTATGTGAAAAAGTTTCAGGCTGATAGGCTCGAACCCAAAGCGGATAAATGCATCTTCATAGAATACCCAAAACAGTTGGGAATGCCTCCTGTTTCAGATCTGGAAGTAAACAGGTCCTTTCTCGAGAAAAGTTTCTGTCGAAAGAATTGAGTGGGAGGATGGTGGAGACTTGATAAGGTTATTGAACCGTCACTTCAACTAGTGTGTAGCAGGGCACAGGAAGTTGTTCCTGTGGCACCTACACCAATTGAAGTGGAAGCTTATGATAGTGATCATGAAACTTCGGATCAAGTCACTACCAAACCTCGTAGGACGACGAGGATGCTTGCTACTTCAGAGTGGTACGTGATCCTGTCTTAGATATCATGTTGTTAGACAATACTGAACCTACGAGCTATGGAGAAGCGATGGTGGGCCCATATTCCGACAAATGGTTAGAAGCCATGAAATCCGAGATAGGATCCATGTATCAGAACAAAGCATGGACTTTGGTGAACTTGCCCGATGATCGGCAAGCCATTGAGATAAATGGATCTTTAAGAAGAAGACGGACATGGACGGTAATGTTACCGTCTATGAAGCTCGACTTGTGGCAAAGAGTATTTTCACAAGTTCAAGGAGTTGACTACGATGAGATTTTCTCATCCGTAGCGATGCTTAAGTCCGTCGGAATCATGTTAGCATTAGCTGCATTTATGAAATCTGGCAGATGGATGTCAAAAACAAGTTTCCTTACCAGTTTTTGTAAGGAAAGGTTGTATGTGATACAACCAGAAGGTTTTTGTCAATCCTGAAAGATGCTAACAAGTATGCAAAGCTCCAGCAATCCTTCTAAGGACTGGAGTAAGCATCTCGGAGTTGGAATGTACGCTTTGATGAGATGATCAAAGATTTTGGGTTTATACAAAGTTTATGAGAAACTTGTATTTCCAAAGAAGTGAGTGGGAGCACTATAGAATTTCTGATGAGTATATGTTGTTGACATATTGTTGATCAGAGATGATGTAAAATTTTTGGAAAGCATAAAGGGTTGTTTGAAAGGAGTTTTTCAAAGGAAGACCTAGATAAAGCTGCTTACATATTGGGCATCAAGATCTATAGAGATAGATCAAGACGCCTGATGATACTTTCAAAGAACGCACACCTTGACATGATTTTGAAAGAGTTCAAAATAGATCAGCAAAGAAGGAGTTCTCGGCTGTGTTACAAGGTGTGAGTATTGAGTAAGACTCAAGACCTGACCACAACAGAAGAGAGAAAGGACGAAGGTCGTCCCCTATGCTTTAGACATAGGCTCTACAGTATGCTATGCTGTGTACCGCACATGAAGTGTACCTTGCCATGAGTTGGTCAAGGGGTACAATAGTGATCCGGGAATGGATCACATGACAGCGGTCGAACTTATCCTTAGTATCTAGTGGACTAAGGAATTTTCTCGATTATGGAGGTGAAAAGGAGTTCGTCGTAAAGGGTTACGTCGATGCGAACTTTGACACTAATCCGGATGACTCTGAGTAGTAAACCGGATTCGTATAGTAGAGCAGTTATTTGAAATGGCTCCAAGTAGCGCGTGGTAGCATTCATAAGATGACATAGATATTCGTAAAGCACACATGGATCTGAAAGGTTCAAACCCGTTGACTAATAACCTCTCTCACAAGCATAACATGATCAAACCAGAACTCATTGAGTGTTAATCACATAGTGATGTGAACTAGATTGTTGACTCTAGTAAACTCTTTGGATGTTGGTCACATGGTGATGTGACCTATGAGTGTTAATCACATGGTGATGTGAACTAGATTATTGACTCTAGTGCAAGTGGGAGACTGTTGGAAATATGCCCTAGAGGCAATAATAAATTGGTTATTATTATATTTCCTTGTTCATGATAATCGTTTATTATCCATGCTAGAATTGTATTGATAGGAAACTTAGATACATGTGTGGATACATAGACAACACCATGTCCCTAGTAAGCCTCTAGTTGACTAGCTCGTTGATCAATAGATGGTTACGGTTTCCTGACCATGGACATTGGATGTCGTTGATAACGGGATCACATCATTAGGAGAATGATGTGATGGACAAGACCCAATCCTAAGCCTAGCACAAGATCGTGTAGGTCGTTTGCTAAGAGCTTTTCTAATGTCAAGTATCATTTCCTTAGACCATGAGATTGTGCAACTCCCGGATACCGTAGGAATGCTTTGGGTGTACCAAACATCACAACGTAACTGGGTGGCTATAAAGGTGCACTACAGGTATCTCCGAAAGTGTCTGTTGGGTTGGCACGAATCGAGACTGGGATTTGTCACTCCGTGTAAACGGAGAGGTATCTCTGGGCCCACTCAGTAGGACATCATCATAATGTGCACAATGTGACCAAGGAGTTGATCACGGGATGATGTGTTACGGAACGAGTAAAGAGACTTGCCGGTAACGAGATTGAACAAGGTATCGCGATACCGACGATCGAATCTCGGGCAAGTAACATACCGATTGACAAAGGGAATTGTATACGGGATTGATTGAATCCCCGACATCGTGGTTCATCCGATGAGATCATCGTGGAACATGTGGGAGCCAACATGGGTATCCAGATCCCGCTGTTGGTTATTGACCGGAGAACGTCTCGGTCATGTCTGCATGGTTCCCGAACCCGTAGAGTCTACACACTTAAGGTTCGATGACGCTAGGGTTATAGGGAATAGATATACGTGGTTATCGAATGTTGTTTGGAGTCCCGGATGAGATCCCGGACGTCACGAGGAGTTCCGGAATGGTCCGGAGGTAAAGATTTATATATGGAAGTCCTGTTTTGGTCACCGGAAAAGTTTCGGGTGCTATCGGTAACGTACCGGGACCACCGGGAGGGTCCCGGGGGTCCACCAGGTGGGGCCACCAGCCCCAGAGGCCTACATGGGCCAATAGTGGGAAGGGACCAGCCTCTAGGTGGGCTGGGGCGCCTCCCACCAAGGCCCAAGGCGCCCTCAAGAGGAGAGGGGGCAAACCCTAGGAGCAGATGGGCCCTAAGGCCCACCCTAGGTGCGCCCCCCCTCTCTCCCCCTTGGCCGCCACCCAGATGGGATCTGGGGGGCTGCCGCCACGCCTGGGGAGGGAACCCTAGGTGGGGGCGCAGCCCCTCCTCTTCCCCTATATATACTTGAGGTATGGGGGCTGCCCAACACATGATGATCCCTCTTGGCGCAGCCCTACCTCCCTCCCTCCTCGTCTCTCGCAGTGCTTGGCAAAGCCCTGCTGGAGTACCACGCTCCTCCGCCACCACCACGCCGTCGTGCTGCTACTGGACGGAGTCTTCCCCAAACTCTCTGTCGTGGAATTGTCACGACAGATGTCCTCGAGCTAGGACTTAGCCGTGGAGCCATCGCTACTAGGAAGCTTGAAGGGGTTAAGCGGGACAAGGAATACGAGGGTTTATACTGGTTCGGCCCCTTACGGTGAAGGTAAAAGCCTACGTCCAGTTTGCGGTGGTATTGATTAGGGTTTCGATGACCAGGGAGCTTAACTGCTATGCCTGGCTTTCGTCGAGATTGTTCTTTTTCCTAAACCGCTGCCGGGTCGTCCCTTTATATAGGGAGGCTGACGCCCAGCAGCTCTCAGAGTCCCGGCCGGCTCATAAGAGTGTCCGGCTCGGACTCTCAACTATTCTTGCCTTACACAAGTTCTACCATAATAATGATTGTAACGACGGGCTTTAAGCCACATCCGGGTCTTAAGCCCATCTTCGGCCCACCGTCTTTAAGCTTGGCGTCGGGCTTCTGGCAATGACCATTGGAGTAACCCGGCCCCTCCTGGCGGGTGACTCTAAGGTCTATATCCTCAACATTAGGCCCCAGATTGATTTGAGCCGGCTCATGTCAATCTTCAATCCTTTCGACATAAAATCGCCGGCTTACAATTGTGTGAAGACCATAACCCGGCGTGACGTCATCCTCTGGACTCCGGATAATCCGCCGTGACGTCATCTTCCATTAAGCCCTTTTTGACTCCGCCAGATCCGCAACGGATCTTTACATTTACTGTCATCCCGAAAATCGAGGCGTTTCGTGAGGAGATAACCACGCCGTGGACTCCTTGATTCTCGCGCCCACTTATGAGCTCGCCCTTATAAATAGGCCGGCCCGACGGGCTTCTCCGCCACCCTTCTTCCTCCTCGCGCCACTGCTCCTCTACTCGAGCTCGAACTCTGCCGCCGCCGCCTCGCCCCCGGTCTTCGTCAACCTCGGCCGCTGCATCACCCTGACTCGGTCCAGACAAACGGCGGCAACCTCCGCTCCTCTTCAGCATTGGTGAGTCCTTGCTACTCCATAGGGCAGATCCGCACTAGGGCTTCATAGTTCTTCCTCTGTTCTTCGTAGTTCCTCACGGCCCGCAGTAGATTTGAATTTTACTGCCTCTTTTTGATCTTAGCATAGGGTAGAACTAGTGCGGCGGCTGTTTAGCATTCATCTCAAATCCAAGTAAGCCTCGTTTTACTGCATAAGAGCCTTGTTCGAGCTTAAGAACTTCCTCACGTCCGTTTCTAGGTCTAGAAACTTTTCTTTTGCCCGACCATTTTGATCCAAAATAGTTACTGCAATGTGTGAAACCTGTTTTACCACACTTAGTTAAAAACTGCAATCGTTGAATCACGGCGGTTTACATTTCCGGCTTAAAGAAACCACACACCATAGAACCTTCCGGCTTAAAGAAAACCATGCTCCGTAGAATCCTCCGGCTTAGCTGTGATAAGGCCGTAGACAATCAAATTACTCTTAATACCCCTGCGGCTTAAATAACCCGCTGTACTTAGGTATATACCATTAGTCCCCTTCACAAGCCGCCACCTTGACTTGAACTGTAGATTTCCTCCGGCTTATAATTAATCCGGACGTTTTCCTTTTTGTCATAGACTGCCGACTTTCACCATGCCTCCCAAAGCTCCCAAAGCCTCCATCACTTGCAACTGGATGAGGTCCAATGTCACCAGTGAGACACTAGCAGATTTTGTCAAGTCTGGATATCTGCCCAAGAAGGACGTCATGTCCTACCGTGCCCCTGACCCGTCAGAAGAGAGACCACAGCCAAAGGACGGGGAGGTAGTGATTTTTGCGGATCATATGAGCCGGGGCTTCGCACCGCCCGGCTCAAAGTTTTTTAGAGACGTTCTAAACTTCTTCGACCTGCGGCCTCAGGACATAGGACCCAACTCAGTGTCCAACATCTGCAACTTCCAAGTATTCTGCGAGGTTTACCTTGGAGAAGAACCTAGTCTGCTGCTCTTCAGAGAGCTTTTTTACTTGAACCGTCAGAATGAGTGCGCCAATGGGCCAAGTCTGGAGTTAGGTGGCATCTCCATCCAGCGGCGAAGGGACTGCCTTTTCCCATACGCAGAGCCGCCAAGCCACCCCAAAGATTGGAATCTGACGTGGTTCTACTGCCAAGACACGTCGCCGGCTGATGAAAGTCCATTACCCGGCTTTCGCCCCTCTCGTCTAGAGTCAACACACCCACTGTCTGACAAGCTGACGCAAGCGGAGCGCCAGCCTCTACTCCCTACCATAAACAAGATCAAGGCTCTTTTGGGCAATGGTCTCAACGGAATCGATCTGGTCCGGGTCTGGATCTCCTGGCGGGTGATCCCATTAAGCCGTCGCCCCGGCTTAATGTGCGAGTACACAGGACGAAAGGATGACCCCCAGAGACACAGCCGCAATGATCTTCCAGAAGATGTTGCAGAGGAGATGACCAAGGCTCTCTTGAACGAGAGGCTGGCAGACTGCGGGAGGACCGGGTTAGCCCCCTTCTGCAAGACCAAGCCAGCCCCAGCGGTAAGCCACTGCTTTAAACATTTTGTCTTTGACCATAGATAACCTTCATCTGGATTTTCAAGAAATCATCATTGTATTTTTCAGGCTGACGACAAGTTCTGGCGGGTCAAGTATGACCATGACGCGGCCAAGAAGGCCAGAAAGGCGAAGAAAGCCGCCAAGAAAGCTGCCCCCCGTAAGAAGGGAAGTAGGCCCACTGCTTCGGAGCTGTTGCAGCTAAGTGACAGCTCCGAGTCTGAGGTAATTCCTAGACTTGTAAGCTCTTGTTATAGTTGTTGTTTTAGCTCTGTCCGCCTTATCAATGATGTTTATCAACAGGAGGACACCGGAGCCAGTAACCCGGTGGTTGAAGAGGTAACAATACTTTCCTCCGACTCGGAGCCCTTGCCACGGCTGAAAACCCGAAGAGTAACCCGGAAAGTAAGCTTTTCCCATCCTTTAGCTTACCAAGATCCTCAATTTATTTTGAAGCGACAGGTTCATGAGAGCCGGCGGCATACCCGGACCAACAAGGACACTGACCTCTCCTCCGGGTTACCTGATGCATCAAGGAAACGCCGGACCGAGGTGACCACAAAATTGTACCCTTTTCATCCTTTTGCGGGTGTTATACGCCAACCGCTTAATTCCTCTGACTCAAATTATCAGGAGACTTCCCCTTCTTCCGGCGATTCTATGCAGTCGAATCTGCCAACTTTCAAGACCGTGCCCGGGTAATGATAACCATCTCATGTTGTTCTGATCTTTGCTCATACTTTTTGTACTAACCCTTGTTGTTCTTTCAGTGCCCAGGCAAAGCTCACCAAGAGGGCGAAGAAAACCAAGTCGGCCGGAGAGCCGGATTTGCCTGAACCGGAGGTGACGGTTCAAGAACCGCCAGCTGCCTCCGCCCCCGGAGCCACCGCTCCAATCGACAAGGCACCTGTAGAAGCTTCTGCTGACCCGGAGGCCTCCAGCTCGGCTCAGCCAACAAATGACCCGGACGTGGAAATCACCCGGACGGAATTTGTTGAGCCCGGGAGGCCTACGGCACTGGCCAAGTGCTCTGCCAAGGGGGAAGTACTGCAGCCCCACTGGGTCAGTCTGGATCTAACTGACTATGCCAACCTGAGCATCGGAGAGCTCGTCTCCGGCTACGTCAACCAAGTGCACAAGAGCCGGGACGCAGAGGTTGCCATGGTGACCCAGATCCAGCAGAAATCTGAGGTATTATCCTTCTGTCCTCTTACTTACTGCCTAGTTACTTTTACCATGCTAGTCCTCAAGTCAACGACTTATGATTGAATATGTTGTAGACTGAAGTTCCGGCTTAGCCAATTAAACCGGTAATTTGTAGAGAAGAACCTTCGATACACATTAGCCCCCAAGTGCCAAGTGTCTTTGCTTGGAAAACACTTGGGACTTATCTTCCGGCTTACTCGCATGAACCGGAAAGTTGTAAATAGAAACGTTGAACATGCATTAGCCCCCAAGTGCCAAGTGTCTTTGCTTGGAAAACACTTGGGACTTGAAATTTGTATAGTAACTGTTCATGCCATAACCCGGACATTTATACAGGCTGTTGGCAAGAAGCTTGAGGCTGACCTTGCCGATCTTAAGAACCGGCTGAAGATGCAAGAGATGGAGACCCGGAAGGCAAATGCCAAGTTCGTGTCCAGCATCGCCTCACAAGAGAAGCTGAAGACAGAGTTTGATGCTGAACGAAAAGTGTGGGCCGAAGAAAAGGCCGCATTGGTGAACCGGGCTGATCAGGCGGAGAGGGCCCTGTCAGAGAAGACGGCCGAACTCTCCGGCTTAAAGCGCCAAGTGTCTCAAATGGTTGCTGCAATCTTCGGTAAGTCATCCGCCGGCTTTTATTCAGTTTAAAATTTTAATGCCTCATAACTCACCCTGGTCGGCGGCTTGTCCTGCTCTATGAAACATGTTCCAGAAGTGCCAACCTCAACCAGAGTGTGGTAACCAAGCTAAAGGCCGTGTACACCCTAGTGGAGCAACTCTACACCGGGTCACAACGTGCCTTAGCTGTGGTAGCCTTATCCAATGAGGTGCCGACTCACTTGGCGGAGGTTCTTCGTCGGCTCGCCGTCCTGCCGCAACGTATCCAAGAGCTGTGACGGGCCTCTGCGAGATCCGGAGCGAAAGCCGCGCTGAGCCGGGCCAAGGCTTTCCTGCCGGAGCTAGACCCGGCAGACATCGCCCTCGGCTATCCAAGTCTGAAGGAAGATGGCACGGCTTTCGACCAAAAAGACTTTCCCGCCTGCGTGAAGATCGTGCGCCCGGTGGCAACTCTTATTGGAAATGACACGGATCTGACCAAGTACCAGCCGGGTTATAATGCAGAAAATCAGAGGATTCCAACCCCTCGCTATGAAGCTCTGAGTTTAATTCCGCCGGCTCGTCAGCACACCTTTGCCCCGGAGATTGACCCGACCGGGTTAATTGACGAGGAAGCCCAATTCGAAGCGCTGAGCGGCATCGACTGGAAGTCGTCGACTTTCCAGACCTTGGGGACAGCCGGAGGAGAAGAAAGAAATGAGCCGGAGACTTCCACCCAGCAAGCGTCTTAACTTCTGCAGCCGGCTTACCAAACAATGCTCCACCCTTTTGGACTCGATGAGTCTTGTAATAGAGTAGGTGCAACATTTTATCTTTGCCGTGCCATCGTGCACATATTGAATGCTGAAGTCTATTGAAGTTGTCTCTTGATATTTCTCCGGGTCATTCATTTTCCTTAGCCTCAAATAATTGCCTTGAACTATCCTGCATAAAAGGACAAATCGCAAGTCTCTAGGCGGCTTACCGCGCTGAGAATCATCGGTTTTAGATATATAACCCGGATATGAATAAAAAAAGATTGACCCTTAATTATGTCTTTAATATAGCCGTGGTAACACACTTAGCGGCCTGCCAGCGTATTTCCGGTTTAGATAACCCAGGTAATAAGGTTGGTACCTTAACTCCGGTGTATCTGTTTTAATGACACCTATTGTGTTGAACCAACACTGGAAATCAAAATTTAAACCGGCCAAGCGAGACCTGGCTGTACACACTTTGACATAATCAGAGAAAACTTGTGATAAAGTAGAAGAACTTGGGGGCTTCCGGTTCGAATTCGACCAGAGACCCGGCCCAAAGGGGTTACGCTAAGATTCGGATACGATCATATAGCCCCCAGTGGGTGTGGCGATGCCAATCAAGAGGGTACCGACAGCTATGTTCTCTTTGGTTCGAATACGACCCATGTTTGAACAGGAAGCCCCCAAGTGATTTTAAGAATTGTTTAACGACGCTGATTCGAATACGATCCACGTCGATTCTCAAAGGGGTTAAACTATGATTCAAATATGATCAGAGAAAACCTCCCCATGAGCTCGGCACTTTGCCAATCAAATGGGTATCGACAGCTATGTTCTCTTCGGTTCGAATACGACCCATGTTTGAACAGGAAGCCCCCAAGTGACCTTATTACCTGCGGCTAGATTCGAATACGACCATAAGCCAGATCCTCCTTCAAGTTACCATGTTGATCTTGCAAAGAAAGCTCATGCACATTTGGAGGAGAAAAAGGACAGAGGTCCTGCTTTATTGCTTTATCATAATATATACATGGCTGAGAGAAATATGCACATTATGAGAGCCGATGGCTCAAGTGTAGTAAGGCCGAAGCTGAGCTATGTTCCACGGCCGACGGGTCTCTTCCTCCGACTTACGTGAATCTTTGTGCTCCCGGACGTCAATGAGGTAATATGACCCGTTGTGCAAGTTCTTGCTGACCACAAAGGGCCCTTCCCAAGGCGGGGATAGTTTGTGCGCATCAGTTTGATCTTGGATAAGCCAGAGCACGAGATCCCCTTCCTGGAAGACCCGGGATTTAACCCGGCGGCTATGATAACGGCGCATGTCTTGTTGGTAAATCGCTGAACGGGCTGCTGCCACATCACGCTGTTTGTCCAGCAAGTCAAGAGCATCTTGGCGCGCCTGCTCATTATTCGCCTCAACATAAGCCGCCACTCGAGGTGAGTCATGACGGATGTCACTGGGGAGGACTGCTTCTGCCCCGTAAACCATGAAGAAATGTGTAAAACCTGTAGACCTGTTAGGAGTAGTGTTGATGCTCCATAACACGGAGGGCAACTCCTCCACCCAACAACCCGGCGTCCGTTGCAAAGGGACCAAAAGCCGGGGCTTGATGCCCTTCAGAATCTCCTGATTAGCTCTCTCAGCTTGACCATTGGATTGAGGATGAGCTACCGAGGAAACATCAAGTCGGATATGCTCTCGTTGACAAAATTCTTCCATGGCGCCTTTGGAGAGATTGGTGCCATTGTCAGTGATAATGCTGTGCGGAAAGCCAAAGCGAAAGATCACCTTTTTCATAAACTGAACCGCCGTGGCTGCATCACACTTGCTAACGTTCTTCGCTTCAATCCACTTGGTAAACTTGTCAACTGCCACCAAAAGGTGGGTCTTCTTATCCTTGGACATATCAAGCCCCCAGACCGCAAAGGGCCAAGTAACTGGGATCATCCTCAGCTCTTGAGCCGGTATATGAGCCCGTCGCGAGAACCTTTGGCAACCATCACACTTACTGACCAAGTCCTCTGCATCAGCATGAGCCGTCAACCAATAAAAGCCATGACGAAAAGCCTTGGCCACAAGAGACTTTGAGCCGGCGTGATGGCCACAATCCCCTTCATGGATCTCACGCAAGATTTCTTGACCTTCCTCAGGGGCAACACAATGCTGAAACGCTCCCGTAACACTGCGGTGATGCAATTCCCCATTGATAACAATCATTGACTTAGCCCGCCGGGTTATTTGCCTGGCCAAAGTTTCATCCTCAGGCAACTCACCCCGGGTCATGTAAGCCAGATATGGCATTGTCCAGTCTGGTATGATATGGAGAGCCGCCACCAGTCGTGCCTCCGGGTCAGGGACAGCCAAGTCTTCCTCTGTAGGCAACTTAACAGAAGGGCTATACAGGACATCCAGGAAAGTGTTAGGCGGCACCGGTTTTCGCTGAGAGCCCAGCCGGCTTAAAGCATCCGCCGCCTCATTCTTCCTGCGGTCGATGTGTTCCACTTGGTAACCCTGAAAATGCCCAGCAATGGCATCAACCTCGCGGCGATAAGCCGCCATGAGAGGGTCCTTGGAATCCCACTTTCCTGATACTTGTTGAGCCACCAAGTCTGAGTCGCCGAAGCACCTTACCCGGCTTAAGCTCATCTCTTTAGCCATCCGAAGACCATGGAGCAGGGCCTCGTACTCAGCCGCGTTGTTAGTACAAGGAAACAGCAACTGTAGCACATAATGGAACTTGTCACCTTTGGGGGAAGCTAACACGACTCCGGCCCCCGAGCCCTCCAACTGCCTGGACCCATCAAAGTGAATAGTCCAATATGTGTTATCCGGCTTCTGCTCGGGCACCTGTGACTCTGTCCAGTCATTGATGAAATCCACCAAGGCCTGAGATTTAACAGCAGTGCGTGGCACGTATTTGAGACCATGAGGTCCAAGCTCTATAGCCCACTTAGCTACTCTCCCTGTGGCCTCTCTGCTTTGAATGATATCACCAAGAGGGGCAGAGCTGACTACAGTGATGGGATGACCCTGAAAATAATGCTTAAGTTTCCGGCTTGCCATGAATACACCATACACAAGCTTCTGCCAATGCAAATACCACTGCTTGGACTCAATGAGCACTTCGCTGACATAATAAACCGGCCGCTGAACCGGATGCTCCTTACCCTCCTCCTTGCGCTCCACCACAATAGCCACACTGACGGCTCGTGTGTTCGCCCCTACGTACAATAATAAGGGCTCCTTGTCAACCGGAGCAGCAAGGACTGGAGGCTCTGCCAGCTGCTTCAAATCCTCAAAGGCAGTATTAGCTGCATCATTCCAGACAAAGTTATCAGTCTTCTTCATCAACTGATATAATGGCATGGCCTTCTCACCCAGACGGCTTATAAACCGGCTTAATGCAGCGATGCGACCCGCCAAGCGCTGAACGTCATTTATACACGCCGGCTTAGCCAGGGAGGTGATGGCCTTGATCTTCTCTGGGTTAGCTTCAATGCCTCTGTTAGAAACCAAAAAACCCAAGAGTTTGCCTGCAGGAACACCGAAGACACACTTGGCCGGGTTAAGCATCATCTTGTAGATCCGGAGATTATCAAAAGTTTCTCTCAAATCATCTATCAGGGTTTCCTCCTTTATGGACTTAACCACAATATCGTCCACATAAGCATGAACATTGCGCCCAATCTGTTTATGAAGACAGTTCTGCACGCAACACTGATAAGTCGCCTGTGCACACTTGAGTCCAAAAGGCATGGACACATAGCAGAAGGCTCCAAAGGGAGTGATGAACGCCGTCTTCTCCTGGTCCTTAACCGCCATTTTAATCTGATGATATCCGGAATAAGCGTCCAGGAAACTTAAACGCGCACAACCGGCCGTAGCATCAATAATTTGATCAATACGGGGAAGGGCGAAAGGATCAGCCGAACACGCTTTGTTCAAGTCCGTGTAGTCCACACACATCCGCCAAGTGCCGTTCTTCTTGAGTACGAGCACCGGGTTAGCTAACCACTCTGGGTGAAAGACTTCAACAATAAACCCGGCCGCCAAGAGCCGGGCCACCTCTTCACCAATAGCTTTCCGCCTCTCTTCATTAAACCGCCGAAGGAACTGTCTGACCGGCTTAAATTTCGGATCAACATTGAGAGTGTGCTCAGCGAGTTCCCTAGGTACACCCGGCATGTCAGAAGGTTTCCATGCGAAGATGTCCCTATTCTCACGGATGAACTCGATGAGCGCGCCTTCCTATTTCGGATCCAAATTTGCACTGATGCTAAACTGCTGAGATGAATCTCCTGGGACAAAATCAACGAGCTTAGTTTCATCAGCCGACTTAAATTTCATCGCCGGCTCATTTTTCATAGTCGGCTTTTTTAGAGAGGTCATGTCTGTTGGGTCAACATTATCTTTGTAAAACATCAACTCCTCTGTTGCACAAACAGATTCTGCATAAGCCGCATCGCCTTCCTCACATTCCAAGGCCACCTTCCGGCTGCCGTGAACCGTAATGGTCCCATTGTGACCTGGCATCTTGTAACACCCCGCATGTACCTTGCCATATTTGTAACTCCGACTCTTGCCATTTCCGGCTATGTGTTATGTTTTTCCCTCCATTGTCGGGTTTTGTTTTCGTTTTGTATTTTGTCATGTCATGCATTTTCATATCATGTCATCATGTGCATTGCATTCGCATACGTGTTCGTCTCTTGCATCCGAGCATTTTCCCCGTTGTCCGTTTTCCAATCCGGCGCTTCTATCTCCTCCGGTGCACCCCTCTTGTTTTCTTTCGTGTGCGTGTGTCAAACTTTCTCGGAATGGACCGAGGCTTGTCATGTGGTCTTATTATACCACCCGGAGACTACCGGTCAAGTTTCGTTCCATTCGGAGGTCGTTTGGTACTCCAACGGTTAACCGGGCCTCCGCAATGTCCATTTGAGTATCCAGCAAAAACCCCCTCTAAAACCAGCCCAAAGCCCACCAAACTCTCTTCCATGCTCTAGGTCGTTCGATCACGATCGTGTGGGCGAAAACCGCACCTCATTTGGAGTCTCCTAGCTCCCTCTACCTATAAATGAGTGGGCATCCCGAAAAATGAAATCTCAGACGAAACCCTAACCCTCTCCCTCCGCGCCGCGCCGGATGCGTCCGCTCCGGCCGGACAACGTCCGCCGCGCGCCCGGCCAACCGGAGCGCGCCACGTCACCCGCGCCGCCGCCGAGGCCCGCCGGCCCGTCCCCGGCCCTCCGGCCCGTCTCCTCCCGCGCCCTCCTCCGCGCCTGCCCGGCCGCCGCCGCCACGAGCTCGCCGGCCCGCCGCGCCGCCCGCCGGATCCCGGCCCGCCGCCGCGCCCTCGCCGGCCCCGCCGCGCCTCCGCCGGCCGGCCCCGCCGCCCTCCGCCAGCGCCGCCGGCCGCGCCTTCCCCGGCCCGCCGCGCCTCCTCTCCCTGCGCCGCCGTCGGGCTCGAGCACGAGCTCGGGAGCCCGATCCGATCGGAGCCGGTACAGTGCCCGTTGACTTTTCTCGAAATCCCCCTCTAATTTCTTCCAAGTCCCAGAATTCCATTAGCATGTGCTCCTGTTCCCGATGCCGTAACTTCGTGCATGTAGCTCCGATTCGCGCGTATAATATGTCAAATTGTTCGCCTTGTGATGCTCTTCATTTTGTTCAATTGCACCATTTTCATTAGAGGTCATATTGATGGCAAAATCCTCGTTGGAAGAGGGCTAGTTGCTGTTAATCTCTGGTTCTTATCAGAACTTGGAGATTTGTCATTTTTGTATCATTTATTCTGTGCATCTTTTGAGCATGAGCTCTACATGTGTTTTGAAGTATGTCATGACAGCTTTCCAGTGATATAGTCCATGTATATTTTTGATCTCTGTGATGACTAACACAAGCATGCAAAGTAAGCCCCGTAATATTTCTGATTTCAGAGACTTGGTGTTTTCTCTGTCTTTGTCTGCTGTAATTTTGTTGCCATGTAAACTTGATGCTAGAGAGAGATCCATGCATATTTTGGAGATGTTCAGTAAGGATGTCTTGTAGCTATAGTTGTAATTGATATATTCCTGCAATTGTTTGCAATTTTACAGTAACATAGCATGACTCAATCTTTCTCTACTTTTGCTATAAAATATTTCTGGCAGATTCTTAACATGACATGCATTTTTGCCAAGCTTATTGTAGTTGATCCATACATGCTTTGCAATTGTTATTGCTATGGATAGCTTCATAAATATGCCATCTTGCTGTAGATATGCTTGGTTTGTCATGCATTGCTCTGTAGTGAGTGCATCAAGCTCACAAAGAGGCCTACATATTAATATTTCTGCCATGCTCTGTTTTCTGCTAAGTCTGAAACCTGTTAACGAAACTTGCTAAGTTTACATGCTTTCCATCATATCTTCTGGTCCTTTTTGGCTTATGGTCAGTAAGGGATTTTTGTCGTGTGCATTTAGTAGAACACTATCATGCCTTGTTTTGCTATGTTAAGTTCCTGTAGCATGTTGATTTCGTGCTCTGAACATTGCTACCTGATGCTGATTTCTGCCATGTCCAGTTTTTTCACCAAGTCTGTGAACCTGTAATCTTTTGCACTTTTTCCATGCTTGTTTGAGCTTGATATGTTGTGAACTAGACGTAGCTCAGTGTTCATCGTTTGTCAAGCATCTCCTGTAGATTACTTCCATGTGCTTTGTTGCTATGTTGGGGTGCTGTAGCATTGTTACTTGTTGTATTTTAAGTGCTATCATGCTGTTAATCGCAGATTAGTGTCATTCTTGTTTTGCTCGCCATTTGCAAACCGTGCATCCGATTCCGGTGATCTTTATATCGATTTCGAACGAAATCATCTCATCTTTCCAGTGGCATGCTTGGTTTGCCAAGTTACTGCCATGTTCATCATTTTCCTTCCGGAGCACGCATATGCATAGCATATCATATCTTGCATATCATACATGTCTTGCATCATGTTGCTTGTGCATTTCTCGTTGTTGATTGTGGTTCCGTTTGTTTGTGTTCTTGTCTTGGATAGAGCCGGGAGACGAGTTCGTGAACGAGGAACCTGTCGAGTACGCTTACGAGGATCAAGCTTTCGACAACTCTGAGAACCTTGCAGGCAAGATGACCACCCCTCGAAATCACTTCTATCTTTGCTATGCTAGTTGTTCGCTCTATTGCCATGCTCGCTACCTATCACTTGCTATATCATGTCTCCTATTTTAGCCATGTCAGCCCTAACCATCCTTTCCTAGCAAACCGTTGCTTGGCTATGTTACCGCTTTTGCTCAGCCCCTCTTATAGCGTTGCTAGTTGCAGGTGAAGTTGAAGTTTGTTCCATGTCGGAACATGGATATGTTGGGATATCACAATATCTCTTATTTAATTAATGCATCTATATATTTTGGTAAAGGGTGGAAGGCTCGGCCTTATGCCTGGTGTTTTGTTCCACTCTTGCCGCCCTAGTTACTGTTATACCGGGATTATGTTCCTTGAGTTTGCGTTCCTTACACGGTCGGGTGATTTATGGGACCCCCTTGACAGTTCGCCTTGAATAAAACTCCTCCAGCAAGGCCCAACCTTGGTTTTACCATTTGCTACCTAAACCTTTTTCCCCGGGTTTTCGCGAGCCCGAGGGTCATCTTATTTTAACCCCCCCCCCCCGGGCCAGTGCTCCTTCGAGTGTTGGTCCGAACTGAGCAGACTGCGGGGCCCCCTCCTGGAAACTCGAGGTCTGGTTTTACTCGTAGGATGTCTCATCCGGTGTGCCCTGAGAATGAGATATGTGCAGCTCCTATCGGGATTTGTCGGCACATTCGGGTGGCTTTGCTGGTCTTGTTTTACCATTGTCGAGATGTCTTGTAAACCGGGATTCCGAGACTGATCGGGTCTTTCCGGGAGAAGGTTTATCCTTCGTTGACCATGAGAGCTTATGATGGGCTAAGTTGGGACACCCCTGCAGGGTATTATCTTTCGAAAGCCGTGCCCGCGGTTATGAGGCAGATGGGAATTTGTTAATATCCGGTTGTAGATAACTTGTCACTTGACCCAATTAAAATACACCAAGTGCGTGTGTAGCCGTGATGGTCTCTTCTCGGCGGAGTCCGGGAAGTGAACACGGTCTGTGTTATGTTTGACGTAAGTAGGTGTTCAGGACCTCTTCTTGGTCATTGCTAGATGACGTCCGTTCCATTGCTTCTCTTCTCGCTCTCATTTGCGCAGATAGCCACCATACATGCTTTTGCCGCTGCAGCTCCACCTCTTTGCACCTCCTTGTCCTATAAGCTTAAATAGTCTTGATCTCACGGGTGTGAGATTGCTGAGTCCCCGTGACTCACAGATACTTTCAACACCAGTTGCAGGTGCCGACGATGCCGGTGCAGACGATGGCGTCGATCTCAAGTGGGAGTTCGACGAGGAACGTGGTTGTTACTATGTGTCTTTTCCTGATGATCAGTAGTGGAGCCCAGTTGGGACGATCGGGGATCTAGCATTTGGGGTTGTCTTATTTTCATCTGGATTTTGGCCGTAGCCGGTCTATATGATTGTATTTTGGATGATGTATGAATGTTATTTATGTATTGTGTGAAGTGGCGATTGTAAGCCAACTCTTTATCCCATTCTTGTTCATTACATGGGATTGTGTGAAGATGACCCTTCTTGCGACAAAACCACTATGCGGTTATGCCTCTAAGTCGTGCCTCGACACGTGGGAGATATAGCCGCATCGTGGGCGTTACACATCTTGAGCTGTAAGTACACATAACACGGCCGTGCCATGAACTTGGCGTAAGCCGGCCGTCCAAATATAGCATGGTACGGGCTTCTTATCTTGACTACCTCAAAGGTCAATTTCTCCACCCTGTAGTTGTTCTCATCTCCAAAGGCCACTTCCAATTCAATCTTGCCGACCGGATAAGCCGACTTACCCGGTACCACACCGTGGAAAATAGTGTTGGACTGGCTGAGGTTTTTATCAATCAACCCCATACGACGGAAAGTCTCATAATAGAGGATGTTGATGCTGCTGCCTCCATCCATGAGCACCTTAGTGAACTTATATCCTCCCACCTGAGGAGCCACTACTAAGGCCAAGTGACCCGGATTATCCACCCGGGGAGGGTGATCCTCCCTACTCCACACTATAGGCTGTTCAGACCACCGCAAGTAGCGTGGAACCGCTGGCTCAACGGCATTTACTGCCCTCTTATGAAGCTTCTGATCTCGTTTACACAGACTGGTGGTAAACACATGATACTGTCCCCCGCTAAGCTGCTTTGGATTGGTCTGATAACCCCCCTGCTGCTGCTGATGACCCTGGCCAGACTGCTGATGAAAGCCCCCTTGACCGTTCTGAGGATTAGAATTTGAGCCGCCGCCCGGGCCATGAAAACCGCCGGCGCCTGAGCCGCCGCCCGGGCCATTGTAGTTCTTAAAGGCCTTCATGATTGCACAATCCTTCCATAGATGAGTCGCTGGCTTCTCTCTAGAGCCATGCCTTGGACAAGGCTCATTCAACAGCTGCTCCAGTGTTGGTCCTGACCCGCCGCCTCGGGGAGGGGGCCTCCCCTTGCGTCGCTGGTTATTGCCTTGTGCGCTGGCGTTGGTTACAAACACTAGGCTGCCATCTGCCTTGCGCTTGCCTCCTCCTTGGTTCCCCGGGTTATGCTGAGGACCCTTGCCATTGCCATTCTTCTTTCCCTTCCCTGTCCTTTCCTCATCTGAAGGGGGATCCTTGGTACCATCAGAATCGGCATACTTGACAAGAGCCGCCATTAGTGTGCCCATGTCACTGCAGTCGCGCTTAAGCCGCCCGAGTTTCATCTTCAGGGGCACAAAACGACAATTCTGCTCCAGCATTAAAACTGCTGAGCCGGCATCCATCTTGTCTGATGAGTGTATGATCTCCTTAACCCAGCGAACCCAATGTGTCGTAGACTCACCCTCCTGCTGCTTACAGTTAGTCAAATCCACAATTGACATAGACTGCCTACAGGTATCTTTGAAGTTTTGGATGAACCGGGCTTTCAGCTCAGCCCAAGACCCGATGGAATTCGGTGGTAGCCCTTTTAACCAAGTGCGGGCAGTCCCATCCAACATCATGGTGAAGTACTTGGCCATTGCCGCCTCACTGACCTCCAGTAGCTCCATGGCCATCTCATAACTCTCGATCCAGGCTGCGGGTTGTAAGTCAGCCGTGTAGTTGGGCACCTTCCTAGGGCCTTTGAAGTCCTTGGGTAAACGTTCATTGCGGATAGCCGGCACTAAACAGGGGACACCTCCCATCCTGGTAGGGATACCCACGTCGACGGAAGTCGTCGGATAAGCCGGGGGGGGGGGTCTGGTAAGCCGTCAATTGAGGCACCTGCTCCGCCTCTTGCCGCGCTCTGTCTTGGTCCGCTGCGTGACAGGCTCCGTTATAAGCCAGGCCATGGCCAGGGGGCGGGTCATGGCGTCGGACGTTGCTTGAGCCGGTCGCTGAGACCATGTGCCTGTTGTAACTCGGGCTCCGGCCCGGACGAGGGGTCGAGTGGATCCTATCCCGGCTGTAGGAATACGCCTCTTGCTGCGCCAGTGCCGTCTGAAGGAGTTCCCTGACCCGCCGGGTTTCAATAGCCGTCGGAGAGTCGCCGTCAACTGGGAGAGCCGCCAGCCGTGCTGCCGCAACAACCATGTTCTCCAGCGGGTTATTATAATGACCCGGGGGTGTTGGCACATACTGAGGTGGGGCAGGGGGCACCTGGGGGGCCCCCATCACTCGTGGCTGAATAGGGGGCCCAGACCCGGGCGCTATGACCCCTGGCGGGTTACTAGACCCTGCACCTGGCGTGCTGAAGAGGTTGCGTGGATCGTAAACCGGCGGGAGCCGAGATTGGGTCTTTTCATGCCTCCTTCTCATGACCTCATTGGACGCGTTCTGATCCATCGTGAGTTGGAAGGACTGCGCCTGGATCAACTGAGTTTGGGCATCGAGAGCTGCCCTCTCCGCAGCCATCCTGATTCCTTCCGCTGCAAGGTCCTCCTTAGCTTTCACTAGATCCAATCTTAACTGTGCCACCTCCGCATCATGCTGAGCTTGATCCGCCGGGTCAACCGTGGCGGTTAACAGGGCCGTCATCTTGTCCGTGAGATCCATCAGTACCTGAGACGGAGAAGGCACCGGGTTTCCTACTCCAGCCGCGGGGTTCTGAACAGGCTGTGCACCGGCCATAAAGATTCCCACCCGGCTTGGCGGCTCAAACAGGTCCGGAATACTGTCACCATCGGAACAACCCATGAGCCTGCCATCTTGAAGTTGATACAACGAGTTTGACTCACCGGTGGCCGACTCGCCGTCAGAGCCGGCGGCCGTCTCATCACCAGTTCCAGATCGATCAGAGAGTCCTCCGTGGATACACCCCACAAAAGCATGCCTTAAGGAAGGCCGGGCCCGGGCGGGTCGTGCGCGCTGAGCCACCTCGATGAGATCGGTGCAGAGATCCGGCTCAGGGCCCGGCTCACCAATCTTGCTGATGAAAACATGAATTCCGCCGAAGGGGACCCGGTACCCGTACTCAATTGAGCCGGCGTCGGGGCCCCAGTCTGCATCGTCGATGTAAAGCTTGCCGCGATGACTCTTGGTCATCCGGCCCACAGCGTATCCCTTGAGCCCTTCGAAGCTGCCCTTCAAGAACTGAAATCCACCGTGCGCTGGCCCCACGGTGGGCGCCAACTGTCGTGGAATTGTCACGGCAGATGTCCTCGAGCTAGGACTTAGTCGTGGAGCCATCGCTACTAGGAAGCTTGAAGGGGTTAAGCGGGACAAGGAATACGAGGGTTTATACTGGTTCGGCCCCTTAAGGTGAAGGTAAAAGCCTACGTCCAGTTTGCGGTGGTATTGATTAGGGTCTCGATGACCAGGGAGCTTAACTGCTATGCCTGGCTTTCGTCGAGATTGTTCTTTTTCCTAAACCGCTGCCGGGTCGTCCCTTTATATAGGGAGGCTGACGCCCAGCAGCTCTCAGAGTCCCGGCCGGCTCATAAGAGTGTCCGGCTCGGACTCTCAACTATTCTTGCCTTACACTACAAGTTCTACCATAATAATGATTGTAACGACGGGCTTTAAGCCATATCCGGGTCTTAAGCCCATCTTCGGCCCACCGTCTTTAAGCTTGGTGTCGGGCTTCTGGCAATGACCATTGGAGTAACCCGGCCCCTCCTGGCGGGTGACTCTAAGGTCTATATCCTCAACACTCTCCCTCTCTCCTTGCTGGGTCAAGGCGTGGGAGACGTCACCGGGCTGCACGTGTGTTGAACGCGGAGGCGCCGTGGTTCGGCGCTTAGATCGGAATCAACCGCGATCTGAATCGTTACGAGTACGACTCCTTCATCCGCGTTCTTGCAACGTACACCCCGCATGTAACTTGCCATATTTGTAACTCCGACTCTTGCCATTTTCAGCTATGTGTTATGATATTCCCTCCGTGGTCGGGTTTTGTCTTTCGTTTTGCATTTTGTCATGTCATGCATTTCATATCATGTCATCATGCGCATTGCATTTGCATACGTGTTCGTCTCATGCATCCGAGCATTTTCCCCGTTGTCCGTTTTCCAATCCGGCGCTCCTATCTCATCCGGTGCACCCCTCTTGTTTTCTTTCGTGTGCGGGTGTCAAACTTTCTCGGAATGGACCGAGGCTTGTCAAGTGGCCCTAGTGTACCACCCGGAAACCACCGGTCAAGTTTCGTTCCATTTGGAGGTCGTTTGGTACTCCTAGGGTTAACTGGGCATCCGCAAAGTCCATTTGAGTGTCCAGAAAACCCCCCTCAAAAACCAGCCCAAAACCCACCAAACTCTCTTCCATGCTATAGGTCGTTCGATCACGATCGTGTGGGCGAAAACCGCACCTCATTTGGAGCCTCCTAGCTCCCTCTACTTATAAATATGTGGGCATCCCGAGATTTTCGCGCAGTCCAACCCTAGAAATTTTCCCTCCGCGCCCCCGGACGCGTCCGCCGTCGGCCGGACACGTCCGCCGCCACAACCGACCAATCCCGAGCCGCCACGTCGCCCGCCGGATCTCCCACCGCCACCGGCCCACGAAGCCCGCCGCGAGCCCGCGGGCCCGTTCGCCGCCAGCCGCCTCTCGCCCGCGGATCCGACGCGCCGCCGCGTCCCGCATCCGCCGGCCCGCCGCCGTGCTCGCCGCCCTCCGCCGCCGCCGGCCCCGCCGCCCCGCGCCGCCTTGCCGCCCCCGCCGCCGGTGCCGTCCGCCGCCGCGCCCACCTCTCCGTCCGGCGCCTCCTCCCCTCTGGCCGGCCACTGCCTCCTCCTCCGCCCCGTCGCCTAGCTCCGGCGAGCTCGAGGCCCGGCCTCGATCCAGATCCGTTTTGCCTGTACGTTGACTTTCCCGAAACCCCCCCCGAAATATTTCTAAGTCATGGATTTTTTACAGTAATATGCCTCTGTTCGTGATGCCATAACTCCTCACATGTAGCTCTGATTCATGCGTGTAATATGTCAAATTGTTCGCCTCGTGATGCTCTTCACTTTGTTCAATTGCATGATGTTCATTAGAGGTCATCTTGATGCCCAAATCTCTGTTGGAAGAGGGCTAGTTGCTGTTATTCTCTGGTTCTTATCAGAACTTGGAGATTTTTCATTTTTGTATCTTTAATTCTGTGCATCTTATGGGCATGAGCTCTACATGTGTTTTGAACTATGCCATGCCATCTTTCCAAGGGTGTATGCCATGTATTTTTGTGATCTCTGTGGTGACTAGCACAAGCATGCAAAGTAGGCCCCGTAATATTTCTGATTTCAGGGACTTGGTGATTTCTCGAAGTCCTTGTCTGCTGTTATTTTGTTGCCATGTAAACTTGATGCTTCAGAGAGATCCATGCATATTTTGGAGATGTTTAGTAGGGATGTTTTGTAGATATGGTTGTCATTGATCCATGCCTGCAATTGTTTGCAATTATGGAGTGCCATAGCATGACTCAATCTTGCTCTACTTTTGCTATAAAATATTTCTGGCAGATTCTTAACATGATATGCAATTTTGCCAAGCTTATTGTAGTTGATCCATACATGCTTTGCTTTTGTTCTTGCCATGGATAGCTTCATAAATATGCCATCTTGCTGTAGGTATGCTTGTTTTTTCATGAATGGCTCTGTAGTGAGTGCATCAGGCTCACAAAGAGGCCTACATATTATTATTTCTGCCATGCTCTGTTTTCTGCTAAGTCTGAAACCTGATAACGAAACTTGCTATGTTTACATGCTTGCCATCATATCTTCTGGTCCTTTTTGTCTTATGGTCAGGAAGGGACTTTTGTCACACACATTTAGTATAACACTTCCATGCCTTGTTTTGCTATGCTAAGTTCCTTTAGCATGTTGATTTCGTGCTCTGAACATTGCTACCTGATGCTGTTTTCTGCCATGTCCAGTTTTTCACCAAGTCTGTGGACCTGTTATCTTTTGCACTTTTGCCATGCTTGTTTGAGCTTGATATGTTGTGATCTAGCAGTAGCTCAGTGTTCATATTTTTTCAAGAATCTCCTGTAGTTTACTTCGATGTGCTTTGTTGCTATGTTAGAGTGCTGTAGAATTGTTGTTTGTTGCATTTTAAGTGCTATCATGTTGTTAATTGCAGATTCGCGTCATTCTTGTTTTGCTTGCCATTTGCAAACCGTGCATCCGATTCCGGTGATCTTTATATCGATTTCGACCAAAATCATCTCATATTTCCAGTGGCATGCTTGGTTTGCAAAGTTACTGCCTTGTTCATCATTTTCCTTCCGGAGCACGCATATGCATCGCATATCATATCTTGCATATCATACATGTCTTGCATCATGTTGCTTGTGCATTTCTCGTGGTTGATTGTGGTTCTGTTTGTTTGTGTTCTTGTCTTGGGTAGAGCCAGGAGACGGGTTCGTGAACGAGGAACCTGTTGAGTACGCTTACGAGGATCAAGCTTTTGACATCTCTGAGAACCTTGCAGGCAAGATGACCACCCCTCGAAATCACTTCTATCTTTGCTATGCTAGTTGTTCGCTCTATTGCCATGCTCCGCTACCTATCACTTGCTATATCATGTCTCCCATTTTGCCATGTCAGCCTCTAACCATCCTTTCCCAGCAAACCGTTGTTTGGCTAAGTTACCGCTTTTGCTCAGCCCCTCTTATAGCATTGCTAGTTGCAGGTGAAGTTGAAGTTTGTTCCATGTTGGAACATGGATATGTTGGGATATCACAATATCTCTTCTTTAATTAATGCATCTATATATTTTGGTAAAGGGTGGAAGGCTCGGCCTTATGCCAGGTGTTTTGTTCCACTCTTGCCGCCCTAGTTACTGATATACCGGGATTATGTTCCTTGAGTTTGCGTTCCTTACACGGTCGGGTGATTTATGGGACCCCCTTGACAGTTCGCCTTGAATAAAACTCCTCCAGCAAGGCCCAACTTTGGTTTTACCATTTGCCACCTAAGCCTTTTCCCCCGGGTTTTCGCGAGCCCGAGGGTCATCTTATTTTAACCCCCCCGGGCCAGTGCTCCTTCGAGTGTTGGTCCGAACTGAGTAGACCGCGGGGCCCCCTCCTGGAAACTCGAGGTCTGGTTTTACTCGTAGGATGTCTCATCCGGTGTGCCCTGAGAACGAGATATGTGCAGCTCCTATCGGGATTTGTCGGCACATTCGGGTGGCTTTGCTGGTCTTGTTTTACCACTGTCGAAATGTCTTGTAAACCGGGATTCCGAGACTGATCGGGTCTTTCCGGGAGAAGGTTTATCCTTCGTTGACCGTGAGAGCTTATGATGGGCTAAGTTGGGACACCCCTGCAGGGTATTATCTTTCGAAAGCCGTGCCCGCGGTTATGAGGCAGATGGGAATTTGTTAATGTCCGGTTGTAGATAACTTGTCACTTGACCCAATTAAAATACATCAACTGCGTGTGTAGCCGTGATGGTCTCTTCTCGGCGGAGTCCGGGAAGTGAACACGGTTTGAGTTATGTATGACGTAAGTAGGCGTTCAGGATCACTTCTTGGTCATTGCTAGATGACGACCGTTCCGTTGCTTCTCTTCTCGCTCTCTCTTGCGTATGTTAGCCACCATATATGCTTATAGCCGCTGCAGCTCCACCTCATTACACCATTCTCCCCTATAAGCTTAAATAGTCTTGATCTCGCGGGTGTGAGATTGCTGAGTCCTCGTGACTCACAGATTCTACCAAAACAGTTGCAGGTGCCGACGATGCCGGTGCAGATGATGGCGTCGATCTCAAGTGGGAGTTCGACGAGGAACGTGGTCGTTACTATGTGTCTTTTCCTGATGATCAGTAGTGGAGCCCAGTTGGGACGATCGGGGATCTAGCATTTGGGGTTGTCTTATTTTCATCTGGATTTTGGCCGTAGCCGGTCTATATGATTGTATTTTGGATGATGTATGAATGTTATTTATGTATTGTGTGAAGTGGCGATTGTAAGCCAACTCTTTATCCCATTCTTGTTCATTACATGGGATTGTGTGAAGATGACCCTTCTTGCGACAAAACCACTATGCGGTTATGCCTCTAAGTCGTGCCTCAACACGTGGGAGATATAGCCGCATCGTGGGCATTACAAGTTGGTAATCAGAGCCATCCCCGACTTAGGAGCCCCCTGCTTGATCGAATCGCTGGCGTTGTTGAGTCTAGAACAAAAATGTTTTGAGTCTTAGGATTATATATATCGGAGAGTAGGATTCTTTTTACTCCCCAGTCCCTTCGTCGCTCTGGTGAGGTCTCCTGACGTAGAAGTTTTGACTATTCTCTCCTCAAATTTCACTAATTTTTTTTAGGATCACGCGGGTATCTTGGAATCGTTCCGATGGTTTTGTGACGAGAACATTGTTCTTGGTGCCTCCTGTCATTTAGGGGTTGTGGCAGTGTCCCGGGGAGTTGAGCTCCGAGGTGTTGTCGTCACAATTTTATCGTTGCAGTTCTGGAATACCTGAGTTTCGCCGACATCGAAATCTCTTTTATGCAGTTGTTGGTGAGCACCTCGACGCCACCCAGTACTGGGGCGGGAGTTCGGGAGTATTGGCATAACTTGTATAACGGATGTTTTTCGAAGGTTGAGGTAAACGATTTCCGAAGGTTTCTTGGTTATGTGTTGACGGATGGATACAGCTGGATCTAGGGATTGCTAGTTTGGGTGATATATTTTGTGTCCCCTGTATCCCCTACACCAGATTGCATAACCAGAAAGTTTTGGGAGTTTATAAGTAGGAATTCAAGTAGCCTTAGGATATCTTTCCGACAGACGCATGATATGAGATTGGGGTTCGACGTCTAGTGGTCCGCCTGTATATGGTTGATTTTACAGTGGTCTCGTAGTGTCTTAAAGAGTCCATGGCTATGCCGACTCGGGGACGCTTCGTATGTCATGTGCACAGCCTTGTACATGATGGTGCTGTACGATTGAGCCCATGTGGGCCCCACCACGAAAACTTTGGACGAAATATCTATCATATGTTTGTTCCGGCTTATTCTTCAAGCCAATACTTTGTTTTATTTTGAATTGTGGTATTCGAGTTGTTTCGAATTCATATGTTGTTTCCATATCTTTTTCAAGTGGCTTCTCAACTTATGGAAGTGTGATGATTTACTACGGAATTCATTCGTTCATCCTCGTTCGAATGTTTATTGTGATGACTATATGTTGCAATTTCTATCTGTTGATTCTACTTATCTATTTGTCTATCAAGATGCTAACGGATGTCACCCTCTTCAGGATGGCTCCGCCAACGCGTCAGAATCCGGATCGCAATGAAGGGAGTCAAGCGAACTCTCCGCCACCACCACCACCTCCGGAGGCATGGCAAGCTATCATGGCAGCCACCAACGCCAATGCTCAAATGATTCTGCAACTCTTGCAAGAACATACTCAAGGGCAAGGTAATCAAGGCAATCAAGGTCAAGGCAACAATCAGTTTCACTTTGCTACTCTCAACCAGTTTCTCGCAAATCAGCCCAAGTCTTTCAGCTACTGTGCCGAGGCCACGGATGCCGACGATTGGCTCGTGGACATCAACAAGCATTTTGAATGTAGCAATGTCAGGCCTGAGGACTATGTCAAGTTCGCTTCTTTCCAGCTCAAGGACCAAGCTGCTGATTGGTATCAACAATACAAAGATTCCAGAGGAGGTCGTGTGATCACTTGGACTGACTTCTGTCGGGACTTCAAAGCGCACCACATTCCACAAAGTGTTGTTGAGAGCAAGCGTGAGGAGTTCCGCAATCTCAAGCAAGGCAACATGTCTGTGTATCAATACAACATTCAGTTTCAGAAACTTGCTCGCTTCGCTAAACAAGACGTTCCTGATGAGAAGAGCATGATCTACCACTTCAGAGGTGGCCTTAAAGAGGATCTGCAGTTAGCTCTCGTTCTTGTTGAGCCTACTCAGTTTGATCAATTCTACAATATGGCACTGAAGCAAGAGGCTGCTCAGCTCAAGTGTGAGGCTTCTAAGAAGAGAGTCAGGGACGCAGTTCAGTCTTCTTCTTCCTCACTTGTGACTGCTAAGCAACAGAAGTTCTGGTTGCCTCCTCCTCCTCCGTTTCGTCAGCCTTATCAGCAGAAGAACAAAGGTGGCCATGGTTCTTCCAACTCTGGCTATCAGAACAAGTCTCAGAATCAAGCTCCAAAGTCCAATGCTCCTTATCACCGTCCACTCTCAGAGGTGACTTGCAACAAGTGTCAGTAGAAGGGTCACTATACTAACAAGTGCTTCAACCAAAGGCGCCTTCCTCCTCCTCCTCCTGTCAGATCTTCCAGCAATGCAGTGGTCAAGCATAATCCAAAGTATGCTAAGGTGAACTTGATGAATGCAGCTCAAGCGGAGGAATCTACTGATGTGATAATGGGTAATCTCTCAGTTAATGATATTCCTGCAAAAGTTCTTTTTGATACTGGTGCATCGCTTTGTTTCATGTCAAGACCGTTTTTTGCCAAGCATGAATTCACTTGTTCTCATCTGAGTAAACCCATGGATGTCGTTTCTCCGGGTAAACGTTTGAGTTCTAGTATGATGGTTCCGGATGTTTCCATCAAGATGGGCGACTATGATTTCAGTCTTCTCCAATTGTTCTTGGTGACTCGGATATTGATCTTATTCTCGGGATGGACTGGCTTTCTAAGCACAAGGCTCAACTTGATTGTGCTGCCAAGGAAATTCAATTGACACACTCGTCTGAGGATGTGATTATTTTTGCCGCTCGTGATGAAACCATTCGGTTTTTCTCTCTCAATGAGAAGGGCGAATTGAATGCCATCTCGCAAATTCCAGTCGTTTGTGAGTATCAAGATGTCTTTCCAGAAGAGCTTCCGGGTATGCCTCCGCACCGGCCAGTTGAGTTCGTTATCGAACTAGAGCCTGGCACTGAACCCGTTTGCAAGCGTCCATACAAGCTTGGACCCAACGAGCTGAAGGAATTGAAGAAACAGCTCGATGAACAAGAGCGTCTGGGTTTGATCAGACCGAGTTCATCTCCATGGGGTTGTGGTGTTCTTTTTGTCAAGAAGAAGGATGGCACGGACCGACTTTGTGTCGACTACCGTCCATTGAACAAGAAGACAATCAAGAACAAGTATCCACTTCCCAACATCAATGAGCTATTTGAGCAACTCAAAGGGGCTAAAGTATTCTCGAAGCTTGACCTTCGTATGGGTTATCATCAGATTCACATTCGTGAAGAAGATATTCCCAAGACAGCATTCAGAACAAGCTTTGGTTCTTATGAATATACTGTCGTGTCTTTCGGCCTTGTCAATGCTCCTCCAGTGTTCTCTCGGATGATGAATTTCATCTTCAACCCCTATACCAGTGAATTCGTTCTGGTGTATCTCGATGATATCTTGGTCTTCTCCAAGAATAAGCAGGATCATGCCAAACATTTGCGATTGGTGCTCGACAAGCTCAGAGAGTATCAATTCTATGCGAAGTTCTCTAAATGTGAGTTTTTGGCTCGATGAAGTTCTTTTCCTTGGTCACATCATCTCTGCCAAGGGCATCGCTGTTAACCCCGAGAAGGTGTCCGCAGTTGTGAATTGGGAACCTCCTCAAAATGTCAAACAACTTCGCAGTTTTCTTGGTCTTGCAAGCTATTGTCGAAGATTCGTTGAGAATTTCTCCAAGATTGCAAAGCCTCTTTCCAACCGCCTACAGAAGCATGTGAAGTATGTCTGGTCTCCTGAGTGTGACGTTGCTTTCAACACTCTCAAAGAGAAACTAGTCACAGCTCCTGTCTTGACTCCTCCTAATGAATCCAAGCCGTTTGAAGTTTTCTGTGATGCTTCTCTCCAAGGTCTCGGTGCTGTGTTAATGCAAGAGAAGAAAGTTGTGGCCTATACCTCTCGTCAGTTGAAGCCCAACGAGAAGAACTACCCCACTCACGATCTTGAGTTGGCGGCAATTGTCCATGCATTGATAACGTGGAGACATCTCTTGTTGGGAAGACAAGTGGACATTTTCACCGATCACAAGAGTCTCAAGTATATGTTCACTCAACCCAACCTCAACCTCAGGCAGACTCGATGGGTCGAAATGATTCAAGAGTACAATCCGAGTATTGAATATACTCCAGGCAAAGCAAATGTCATTGCAGATGCTTTAAGCAGGAAGGCTTATTGCAACAGCTTAATTCTCAAGCCTTTCCAACCGGATCTTTGTGAAGCTTTCCGCAAGCTGAATCTCCAAGTTGTTCCTCAAGGCTTTCTTGCCAACCTCATAGTCTCTCCTACTTTGGAAGATCAAATTCGTGAGGCACAACTCCTTGATGCCATGGTGAAGAAGGTGAAACGTGGTATCGACAAGGGTCTTTCCAAATACAAGTGCTATCGCATTGATAACAGAGACACTTTATTCTTCGAGGACCGGATTGTGGTTCCTAAAGGTGATCTAAGGAAAGTCATAATGAACGAGGCGCACAATTCTCTCCTATCCATTCATCCTGGAAGTACGAAGATGTATCATGACCTCAAGCAGTCGTATTGGTGGACTCGAATGAAGCGAGAAATTGCTCAATTCGTGAATGAATGTGATGTCTGCCGAAGAGTGAAAGCAGAACACCAACGACCAGCTGGTCTCCTCCAACCTCTTGCTATCCCAGAATGGAAGTTTGATCATATTGAAATGGACTTCGTGACTGGATTTCCCAAGTCCAAGCGCGGAAATGATGCTATCTTCGTTGTCATTGACAAGCTCTCTAAAGTGGCTCATTTCCTTCCAATCAAAGAATCCATCACAGCAGCTCAGCTGGCAGAGCTTTACACCTCCAGAATTGTCTCTTTGCATGGCATTCCACAATTGATTTCTTCAGATCGTGGAAGCATCTTCACTTCTAAGTTCTGGGACTCCTTCCAGAAGGCCATGGGCACCAACATTCGCTTCAGCACAGCTTTCCATCCTCAAACTAGTGGCCAAGTCGAGCGAGTCAATCAAATTCTTGAAGATATGCTCAGGGCTTGTGTCATTTCCTTTGGCATGAAATGGGAAGATTGTCTTCCTTATGCTGAATTCTCCTACAACAACAACTTCCAAGCGAGTTCGGGCAAGGCCCCATTCGAGATTCTCTATGGCCGAAAGTGCCGTACTCCTCTCAATTGGTCAGAGACTGGTGAACGCCAACTTCTTGGCAATGACTTAATCACTTAAGCTGAAGAAATGTGTAAAGTCATCCGTGATAATCTCAAAGCTGCGCAATCGCGCCAGAAGAGTTACTATGATAGTAAGCATCGTGATTTGGCTTTCGAGATCGGAGACCATGTCTACCTCCGCGTCTCTCCAATGAAAGGCACTCGTCACTTCGGTATCAAAGGGAAGCTTGCCCCTAGATACATGGGTCCTTTCAAGATCATTGGCAAAAGAGGCGACCTCGCCTATCAACTCGAGCTTCCTTCCAACTTCGCGAACGTGCACGATGTGTTCCACGTGTCACAGCTCCGCAAGTGCTTCAAGACGCCTGAGCGCACTATCAACTTCGAAGAGATTGACCTCCAAGAAGATTTGTCTTATCATGAGCACCCCGTTGCTATTCTTGAAGAAACTGAGCGCAAGACTCGCAACAAGTCAATCAAATTCCTGAAAGTGAAGTGGTCGCACCATTCCGACCGGGAAGCCACCTGGGAACGCGAGGACCATCTCCGTTCCGAATATCCGGAGTTCTTTCAGTCCTAGATCTCGGGACGAGATCCTCTCGTAGTGGTGGAGTGTTGTAACACCCCGCATGTAACTTGCCATATTTGTAACTCCGACTCTTGCCATTTTCAGCTATGTGTTATGATATTCCCTCCGTGGTCGGGTTTTGTCTTTCGTTTTGCATTTTGTCATGTCATGCATTTCATATCATGTCATCATGCGCATTGCATTTGCATACGTGTTCGTCTCATGCATCCGAGCATTTTCCCCGTTGTCCGTTTTCCAATCCGGCGCTCCTATCTCATCCGGTGCACCCCTCTTGTTTTCTTTCGTGTGCGGGTGTCAAACTTTCTCGGAATGGACCGAGGCTTGTCAAGTGGCCCTGGTATACCACCCGGAAACCACCGGTCAAGTTTCGTTCCATTTGGAGGTCGTTTGGTACTCCTAGGGTTAACCGGGCATCCGAAAAGTCCATTTGAGTGTCCAGAAAAAACCCCCTCAAAAACCAGCCCAAAACCCACCAAACTCTCTTCCATGCTTTAGGTCGTTCGATCACGATCGTGTGGGTGAAAACCGCACCTCATTTGGAGCCTCCTAACTCCCTCTACCTATAAATATGTGGGCATCCCGAGATTTTCGCGCAGTCCAACCCTAGAAATTTTCCCTCCGCGCCGCCGGACGCGTCCGCCGTCGGCCGGACACGTCCGCCGCCGCAACCGACCAATCCCGAGCCGCCACGTCGCCCGCCGGATCTCCCACCGCCGCCGGCCTGCGAAGCCCGCCGCGAGCCCGTGGTCCCGTTCGCCGCCAGCCGCCTCTCGCCCGCGGATCCGACGCGACGCCGCCTCCCGTGTCCGCCGGCCCGCCGCCGGCCCCGCCGTGCCCCGCCGCCGCGGCCGTGCCACCCCCACCGCCGGTGCCGTCCGCCGCCGTGCCCACCTCTCCGTCCGGCGCCTCCTCCCCTCTGGCCGGCCACTGCCTCCTCCTCCGCCCCGTCGCCTAGCTCCGGCGAGCTCGAGGCCCGGCCTCGATCCAGATCCGTTTTGCCTGTACGTTGACTTTCCCGAAAACCCCCCCGAAATATTTCTAAGTCATGGATTTTTTACAGTAATATGCCTCTGTTCGTGATGCCATAACTCCTCACATGTAGCTCTGATTCATGCGTGTAATATGTCAAATTGTTCGCCTCGTGATGCTCTTCACTTTGTTCAATTGCATGATGTTCATTAGAGGTCATCTTGATGCCCAAATCTCTGTTGGAAGAGGGCTAGTTGCTGTTATTCTCTGGTTCTTATCAGAACTTGGAGATTTGTCATTTTTGTATCTTTAATTCTGTGCATCTTATGGGCATGAGCTCTACATGTGTTTTGAACTATGCCATGCCATCTTTCCAAGGGTGTATGCCATGTATTTTTGTGATCTCTATGGTGACTAGCACAAGCATGCAAAGTAGGCCCCGTAATATTTCTGATTTCAGGGACTTGGTGATTTCTCGAAGTCCTTGTCTGCTGTTATTTTGTTGCCATGTAAACTTGATGCTTCAGAGAGATCCATGCATATTTTGGAGATGTTTAGTAGGGATGTTTTGTAGATATGGTTGTCATTGATCCATACCTGCAATTGTTTGCAATTATGGAGTGCCATAGCATGACTCAATCTTGCTCTACTTTTGCTATAAAATATTTCTGGCAGATTCTTAACATGATATGCAATTTTGCCAAGCTTATTGTAGTTGATCCATACATGCTTTGCTTTTGTTCTTGCCATGGATAGCTTCATAAATATGCCATCTTGCTTTAGGTATGCTTGTTTTGTCATGAATGGCTCTGTAGTGAGTGCATCAGGCTCACAAAGAGGCCTACATATTATTATTTCTGCCATGCTCTGTTTTCTGCTAAGTCTGAAACCTGATAACGAAACTTGCTATGTTTACATGCTTGCCATCATATCTTCTGGTCCTTTTTGTCTTATGGTCAGGAAGGGACTTTTGTCACATGCATTTAGTATAACACTTCCATGCCTTGTTTTGCTATGCTAAGTTCCTTTAGCATGTTGATTTCGTGCTCTGAACATTGCTACCTGATGCTGTTTTCTGCCATGTCCAGTTTTTCACCAAGTCTGTGGACCTGTTATCTTTTGCACTTTTGCCATGCTTGTTTGAGCTTGATATGTTGTGATCTAGCAGTAGCTCAGTGTTCATATTTTGTCAAGAATCTCCTGTAGTTTACTTCTATGTGCTTTGGTGCTATGTTAGAGTGCTGTAGAATTGTTGTTTGTTGCATTTTAAGTGCTATCATGCTGTTAATCGCAGATTCGCGTCATTCTTGTTTTGCTTGCCATTTGCAAACCGTGCATCCGATTCCGGTGATCTTTATATCGATTTCGACCGAAATCATCTCATCTTTCCAGTGGCATGCTTGGTTTGCCAAGTTACTGCCTTGTTCATCATTTTCCTTCCGGAGCACGCATATGCATCGCGTCTTGCATCATGTTGCTTGTGCATTTCTCGTGGTTGATTGTGGTTCCGTTTGTTTGTGTTCTTGTCTTGGGTAGAGCCGGGAGACGGGTTCGTGAACGAGGAACCTGTTGAGTACGCTTACGAGGATCAAGCTTTTGACATCTCTGAGAACCTTGCAGGCAAGATGACCACCCCTCGAAATCACTTCTATCTTTGCTATGCTAGTTGTTCGCTCTATTGCCATGCTCCGCTACCTATCACTTGCTATATCATGTCTCCCATTTTGCCATGTCAGCCTCTAACCATCCTTTCCCAGCAAACCGTTGTTTGGCTAAGTTACTGCTTTTGCTCAGCCCCTCTTATAGCGTTGCTAGTTGCAGGTGAAGTTGAAGTTTGTTCCATGTTGGAACATGGATATGTTGGGATATCACAATATCTCTTCTTTAATTAATGCATCTATATATTTTGGTAAAGGGTGGAAGGCTCGGCCTTATGCCAGGTGTTTTGTTCCACTCTTGCCGCCCTAGTTACTGATATACCGGGATTATGTTCCTTGAGTTTGCGTTCCTTACACGGTCGGGTGATTTATGGGACCCCCTTGACAGTTCGCCTTGAATAAAACTCCTCCAGCAAGGCCCAACTTTGGTTTTACCATTTGCCACCTAAGCCTTTTCCCCCGGGTTTTCGCGAGCCCGAGGGTCATCTTATTTTAACCCCCCCGGGCCAGTGCTCCTTCGAGTGTTGGTCCGAACTGAGTAGACCGCGGGGCCCCCTCCTGGAAACTCGAGGTCTGGTTTTACTCGTAGGATGTCTCATCCGGTGTGCCCTGAGAACGAGATATGTGCAGCTCCTATCGGGATTTGTCGGCACATTCGGGTGGCTTTGCTGGTCTTGTTTTACCACTGTCGAAATGTCTTGTAAACCGGGATTCCGAGACTGATCGGGTCTTTCCGGGAGAAGGTTTATCCTTCGTTGACCGTGAGAGCTTATGATGGGCTAAGTTGGGACACCCCTGCAGGGTATTATCTTTCGAAAGCCGTGCCCGCGGTTATGAGGCAGATGGGAATTTGTTAATGTCCGGTTGTAGATAACTTGTCACTTGACCCAATTAAAATACATCAACTGCGTGTGTAGCCGTGATGGTCTCTTCTCGGCGGAGTCCGGGAAGTGAACACGGTTTGAGTTATGTATGACGTAAGTAGGCGTTCAGGATCACTTCTTGGTCATTGCTAGATGACGACCGTTCCGTTGCTTCTCTTCTCGCTCTCTCTTGCGTATGTTAGCCACCATATATGCTTATAGCCGCTGCAGCTCCACCTCATTACACCATTCTCCCCTATAAGCTTAAATAGTCTTGATCTCGCGGGTGTGAGATTGTTGAGTCCTCGTGACTCACAGATTCTACCAAAACAGTTGCAGGTGCCGACGATGCCGGTGCAGACGATGGCGTCGATCTCAAGTGGGAGTTCGACGAGGAACGTGGTCGTTACTATGTGTCTTTTCCTGATGATCAGTAGTGGAGCCCAGTTGGGACGATCGGGGATCTAGCATTTGGGGTTGTCTTATTTTCATCTGGATTTTGGCCGTAGCCGGTCTATATGATTGTATTTTGGATGATGTATGAATGTTATTTATGTATTGTGTGAAGTGGCGATTGTAAGCCAACTCTTTATCCCATTCTTGTTCATTACATGGGATTGTGTGAAGATGACCCTTCTTGCGACAAAACCACTATGCGGTTATGACTCTAAGTCGTGCCTCGACACGTGGGAGATATAGCCGCATCGTGGGCGTTACACAACGCTTCCGCATCGCGATCTACAAGGGTATGTAGATGCACTCCCCTTCCCCTCGTTGCTAGATTACTCCATAGATTGATCTTGGTGATGCGTAGAAATTTTGAATTTCCGCTACGTTCCCCAACAAACTTTATTAAGAGGAATTGGCATGGAAGTACACAATGTGTTTTTTGTCATCAAGACGAAAGAATAAAACACTTGTTTTGCCAATGCAAATTTGCTCGTTCTATATGGTCAGTCATCCAAGTAGCTTCTGGCTTGTATCCTTTATGTAATGTTCTAATATATTTGGCATACGTGGGATTGATCACAGGTTTAGAATTATTCTCAGGATGGGAGCGCTTGCTGTTATTTGGTCGTTTTGCCTACGTAGAAACGACAAGATTTTTAACAATAAAAGTACTTCTCCTATGTAGTTTATTTACAGATGTACAGGTGCGCTCCGTTTATGGTCATTTTTACAACGTGTGGAGAATCGAGACCTGTTTACGGAGGTTTCTACATGCTTGGAGAACACGAGGAGGGATAATTTTCTTGACATGGATGGTAGCATGATCTTAGGATTGGCCCTCCCAAGGGTTAAGCGTCATATAGTCTTCATGATTACTTGTATTTTGCCTTTTATTTTTTTGAGGTTGGACTTGATTTTGCTGTGTGCATCTTGATTATGCAGAGGCTGGGTGTAATACTTAAAACTTTTAAGTAATAAAGCACCCTTTATCAAAAATATACATTAGACTTGTAGGAATGAAGTATGTCCACCAGAGGGGGGGTGAAATGGGAAATTTAAATTTTCTTTCGGAACCTTCAAATCTCTCGAAACCCAATAGCAGAATGAAAGTAAACAGTGAACAGGGTACGAATGAGAACCATCGAGAATAATCACTTGACCGAATTTAACATACAACATGTGATCGATTGTAAATTGAGTACAGAGGTAACCAGTGATGCTCGATGGGATAGGGGATTTGGTAGACCAGTTCGCCCTTCTGCAAAACGACTACATCTAGTTGGAGGGACTTGTGATTGAACACAGAAGATAAACTCTCTTCACCCTATTCTCCTTGACAACTGATTCGTCAACCAGTGCCGATCACTCATGGTAGATGTTTGAGGTGATCTCTGAACCTTTACAGACTTTGTCTTTGTGAACCACAATTACTTTTGGTCACTGAAAGACTTGACACCTAACCGTCTAGAGAGTTCGCAGCTCTCAAGAGTAATAGGCCGAGCGTACTGGACTTAGATTCTAGTGATGCTAAACCACTATCCAAATTTTTAGGCTCTAGGGTTTTTTCTTTCGGTGGATTTTAAACTCAAATCACTCGGGAGAGAGGGGGCCCACACAATCTTCTCCGAATCACATGGAGCAGCCAACGGTGGACACTGGATGGGGTGGGCTATTTATAGTCGCGGTCTTCCCAAGGGAAAAGACCATTTTGGACATGACCACTTAGCCAATGTCCAACCGACACGTATGTCACAGTCGGATTTCTGAGTATAATGGTGACATTGCTTGCGAAGCAAGTAGTGCTAACTCCTTGGCCTGAATCATATCTCTCGCAGCAAAGAAGAACTTCGTCTCTTGTTGGCAAGTGTTAATTCTGAACACAAAGAGATTTCTTGCAACTCTCATAGGATTTGGGTTTAGCATCGGAGAACCGTAAGCTTAAAACACTATACCGATGACCCACAAGTATAGGGGATCTATCGTAGTCCTTTCGATAAGTAAGAGTGTCGAACCCAACCAGGAGCAGAAGGAAATGACAAGCGGTTTTCAGCAAGGTATTATCTGCAAGCACTGAAATTATTGGTAACAGATAGTTGTGTGATTAGATAATTCATAACGGGTAACAAGTAACTAAGATGCAACAAGGTGGGCCAATCCTTTTTGTAGCAAAGGACAAGCCTGGACGAACTCTTATATAAAGCAAAGCGCTCCCGAGGACACATGGGAATTATTGTCAAGTTAGTTTTCATCATGCTCATGCGTTCGTTACTTTGATAATTTGATATGTGGGTGGACCGGTGCTTGGGTGTTGTCCTTACTTGGACAAGCCTACCACTTATGATTAACCCCTCTCGCAAGCATCCGCAACTACGAAAGAAGAATTAAGATAAATCTAACCATAGCATGAAACATGTGGATCCAAATCAGCCCCTTACGAAGCAACGCATAAACTAGGGTTTCAGCTTCTGTCACTCTAGCAACCCATCATCTACTTATTACTTCCCAATGCCTTCCCCTAGGCCCAAATCATGGTGAAGTGTCATGTAGTCGACATTCACATAACACCACTAGAGGAGAGACAACATACATCTCATCAAAATATCGAACGAATACCAAATTCACATGATTACATATAACAAGACTTCTCCCATGTCCTCAGGAACAAACGTAACTACTCAAAAATCATATTCATGTTCATAATCAGAGGGGTATTGAATAGCATTAATGATCTGAATAGACGATCTTCCATCGAATAAACCAACTAGCATCAACTACAAGGAGTAATCAACACTACTAGCAACCCACAGGTACCAATCTGAGGTTTTGAGACAAAGATCCGATACAAGAGATGAACTAGGGTTTGAGAGGAGATGGTGCTGGTGAAGATGTTGATAGAGATTGACCCCCTCTCGATGAGAGGATCGTTGGTGATGAAGATGGCTTCGATTTCCCCCTCCGGGAGGGAAGTTTCCCCAGCAGAAGCGCTCCGTCGGAGCCCTAGATTGCTTCTGCCTAGGTTCCACCTCGAGACGGCGACGCTTCGTCCCGAAAGCTCTCTTATGATTTTTTCAGGTCAAAACCCTCCATATAGCAGAAGATGGGCACCGGAGGCCTGCCAGGGGGCCCACAAGCTACAGGGGCGCATCTAGGGGGATAGGGCGCGCCCCCAGGCTTGTGGCCTCCTGGTGGGTCCCCTCTGGTATTTTCTTCACCCAATATATTTTATATATTCCAAAATAATTATCCGTAAATTTTCAGGACTTTTGGAGTTGTGGAGAATAGGTCTATCAGATTTGCTCCTTTCCAGTCCAGAATTCCAGCTGCCGGCATTCTCCCTCTTCATGTAAATCTTGTAAAATAAGAGAAAAGGCATAAGTATAGTACCCTAATGTGTAATAATAGTGCACAATGCAATAAATATCAATATAAAAGCATGATGCAAAATGGACGCATCAACTCCCCCAAGCTTAGACCTGCTTGTCCTCAAGCGAAAGCCGAAATCAATAAATATGTCCACATGTTTAGAGATAGAGGTGTCGATAAAATAAAATATGGACATGAGGGCATCATGATCAACTTTATAACAACAACATATATTGTCATATAATCTCCTATGCTAAAGTAATAATTCGTTCACAAGATAAAGTTTGAATCGGATTTTTTTTTTGAAAACTAACAAACTATGATCTCAGTCATTGAAGCAATTGCAACTTATCATAATATCGAAAAGAGTCAATGTAAGAGCTTTTCAGCAAGTTCACATACTCAACTATCATTTAGTCTTTTACAATTGCTAACACTCACGCGATACTTATGAGTTCAAAGCCTCAGTCGGACACAGAGAAAGATAGAGGCTTATAGTTTCGCCTCCCAAATTTTTACCTCAAGGGTAATGTCAACAATAATACTTTATGATAACCTACATCTGAGTGGAGATATATATCTGGATCTTTCACCAACACATAGTGCTTGCCAAAAAGAAAAAGTGTAAAAAGGAAAGGTGAAGATTACCATGACTCTTGTATAAGGTAGAAGGTAAAAGTAAAAGATAGGCCCTTCGCAGAGGGAAGCAGAGGTTGTCATGCGCTTTTATGGTTGGATGTATGAAATCTTAATGCAAAATAACGTCACTTTATATTGCCCCTTGTGATAAAGAACTTTATTATGCAGTCTGTCGCTTTTATTTCTTCCATATCACAAGTTCGTATAAAGCTTATTTTCTCCACACTAAAAGATCATACATATTTGGAGAGCAATTTTTATTGCTTGCACCGATGACAACTTACTTGAAGGATCTTACTCAATCCATAGGTATGCATAGTGGACTCTCATGGCAAAACTGGTTTAAGGGATGTTTGGATGCACAAGTGGCATATCTACTTGGTGCAAAAGATTTGGCTAGCAAGGGGTGAGAAGCAAGCTCAACATGTTGGAGGATCCATGACAATATAACTTCTATTCGGATATAAGAAAACATAACCCATTATGTTGTCTTCCTTGTCCAACATCAACTTTTTAGAATTTAATATTTTAATGAGTGCTCACAATTAAAAAGGATGTACAAGATATATTTATATGTGAAGCCTCTCTTTCTTTATTACTTCCTATTAATTGCAACAATGACCAAAACTATGTTTGTGAACTCTCAAAATTTTTATTCATCATACTCTTTGTATGTGAAGTCATCATTCTCCATCAGATCATTATATGATCTTTTTATTTCTTTTTATTCTTTCTTTTCCCTCAAGATCAAAGTGAGAAAGCAAAGCCCTCAACTCAAAACTACTCTTTATTATATAACTCATGGACTCGATTACATAGATAGATCTCAAAACAAAACCCAAAGCTAGATCATACTAAAAAGTTTATTCTACTAGATCAAGATATAATCAAAAGGATCGAACTAAGAAAAACGATAAAGGTAAAGATATGATGGTGATGCGATACCGGGGCACCTCCCCCAAGCTTGGCAGTTGCCAAGGGGAGTGCAAATACCCATGTATTTAGAGCTCTTTCTTTGGAGGTGACGATGATGGAGTTGATGATGTGGTAGGCTTGTCCTCCATCTTCCAGGGCATAGGCTCACCATCATAGAAAGATGAACGAGTCTCCGGGATCCTCAAATCTGTAGCCAAACTCACCCTCTTAAATATGTATTCATACTCACAGTTTTGGTTTTGCAGGTCATAGATCTGGGCTTGGAGATGCTCGACTTTCTCGTGAAGCTTGAAGATGGACTCTCCGATGTCCTTGGCGTCCAACTTGTGGTCACGGGTAAATTCCGCGGTCATGGAGTGATTGGCATTGAGTTCGCGTTCCACCATCCCTTGGCACTTCAAGACTTGCTGCTACATTGATTCGAGCCTTGTCTCCACGCTTCCGGTCTTCCTTGGCCCTTGTACATCGCAGATGTGCAGCACCCCCTCATACATCTCGATGGTTTGAGGGTGTTGTAGCACCTCCGCAAGGTAGGGGTTGATGACCTTCTCGAAAAACTTGTCCTTGGGGGCGCTTGTAGACGTCATGGTGATCTAGATCTGTCAGAAAAACAACTCGAAACAAGAACATAAGATATTGTCGTGGTACGATGGTCAAAACCTTTGGGAGATTATATAATGATTTTTTACCGACCAAAAGAAGTGTTGTGCAAGAAAATGGAGTCCGGAGGGCACACGAGGTGACCACAAGGCAGGGGGCGCGCCCTCCACCCTTGTGGTCTCCTCGTGTCTCCTTCGAACTACTTTTAATTTTCCTAATTTTTTAAATATTCCAAAACGGAGAAAAATTGCTATTGGAAACGTTTTGGAGTGGGTTTACTTACCGTACCACATACCTATTCCTTTTGGGAGTCTTAAACGTTCTGGAAAGTGTCCCTTATGTAAGGTGTCAATTATATTGGTCTCAACATTTATGGGATTACCTAAGATATAGTGTTTGATTCTTTGACCGTTTACCACCTTCGTATTTGTGCCTTCGGCGTTGTTGATTTTGATGGCACCGGAATAATAGACCTCCTCGATAATGTAAGGACCTTCTCATTTAGAGAGAAGCTTTCCTGCAAAAAATCTTAAACGAGAGTTGTATAGCAAAACATGATCACCTACATTAAACTCATGCTTTTGTATCCTCTTGTCATGCCATCTTTTAACTTTTTCTTTAAACAACTTGGCATTCTCATAGGCTTGGGTTCTCCATTCATCAAGTGAGCTAATGTCGAATAACCTCTTCTCACCAGCAAGTTTGAAATCATAGTTGAGCTCTTTGATTGCCCAATAAGCTTTATGTTCTAGTTCGAGAGGTAAGTGACATGCTTTTCCATAAACCATTTTATATGGAGACATACCCATAGGATTATTATAAGCAGTTCTATATGCCCATAATGCATCATCAAGTTTCTTAGACCAATTCTTTCTAGATCTATTAACAGTCTTTTGCAAAATCAATTTAATCTCTCTATTGCTCAATTCTACTTGACCACTAGACTGAGGATGATATGGGGATGCAATTCTATCGTTAACATCATATTTAGCAAGCATTTTACAGAAAGCACCATGAATAAAATGCGAACCACCATCAACCATTAAATATCTAGGGACTCCAAACCTCGAAAAAATAACTTCTTTAAGCATTTTAATAGAAGTGTTATGATCAACACTACTAGTTGGGATAGCTTCTACCCACTTAGTAAAGTAGTCAACAACAACTAAAATATGTGTATACCCATTAGGGGAAGGAAAAGGTCCCATATAATCAAAGCCCCAAACATAAAATGGTTCAATAACAAGTGAATAATTCATAGGCATTTCCTGACGTCTACTAATATTACCAATTGTTTGTTCATCACATGACATGTAGCGACCCGACCTCAACGGTCAAGTCTCTGTGCTTCAGTGTCATCCCTGGATCGGTAATGCTGACACACACAGTACTAGAAGGATTTATAACAGAGTAGCAATCACACACTTATTACATTGAATGTCTCCAAAAGAGAACTTATTACAATAAATATGGCTTAAGGCCATCTAACACGATAACAGCGGAAGGCTTGGAAGATAAAGTGAGTCCATCAACTCCAACGGCATAGCTGAGTGCATGACAACGACCTATCGCACCTTTACTCGTCGTCTGAAAAGTCTGAAACATAATACGTTGCAGCCCGAAAATGGGTCAGCACATGGAATATGCTGGCAATATAACACAGTAGAGCAATGAACAGATAATGCTATCACTATATGCATATATGGCTGGTGGAGGCTCTAAGGTTATATGATTTTTGCGAAAAGCCAATTTTTCCCTACAACAAAGGAATAAATTTTATTTAACTATCATGGTAGTTGAAACAACATTGAGAAGGTTCCTCCAACTCAATCCCAATTAAAGGTAATTATCAACCCAACAAATTAAATTAGAGTGATGAGATACAATAGGATAATCCAAGTACTAGATACTCAAGATGTCCATAACCGGGGACACGGTTAACCATGATTAGTTTGTACACTCTGTAGAGGTTTGCGCACTTTTCCCCACAAGACTCGATCGCCTCCGTTGGATTTCTCGCACTACATGGTGTTTGAAAAACGGATGAGCGAGACACAGTCTTTCAGAAACATTAACTCTTTACTCTGAGTGGACAGTTACACCTACTTTCCCTCTACATCTGCTAGCCCACCACTGAAAGAGGTCATGCAACATACTCAACTATGCTAGAGCCCATAATGGCTTGTGGCTGCACACGGAAGTTTCTAGCATGAATAATCTTATGATCCCTTTGAGCCTGGGTGGCGGACCGTAGGATGATCACACGGGTACTCCGGGATATCCTAGGACAACACTAGATTCTCCAGGTGCCCAAACAAGCAATCCACCCAGATGTGTATTAAAGTTGCCACCTTAAGTTGAACCATTAATTAACAATCTCACATCTGTGATGGAATACACTCAAACCCAATCCCCGTCCACGAACATAGCATAGCAATATAATCATAACGTAGAAGTAACTCCCAAGGGTTTGATATTAAAACAGGTAATAGGTTCTACCTCATCATCTACTTCCCAAACCCACATGTTAAGAGATCCTACTCATGCAATGTGTGAGGATTGTAACTAATGCATAAAAACTGGGTAATAAAGGGATATGATCAAAGTGTTACTTGCCTTGCTGACGATCCGCAAAACCTAGTGACTCGTAGTAGCACGCTTTGCACTCCGGGAATTCTATCGCGAACAAACAATAACATACATAAGCAATCAAGCAAATATGCACGGGTAAAACTCAAATAAGAAGATCTAACCAGAAGTTTCAACTTAAGAACTCTGGTTTGCAAAAAGAATCAAATCGAACGGAGCAACGAAACTCAAATGGTGAAAGAAACAAGATCCGATTACTAATCTGGACTAAAGCCAAATTTTACAATATCAAAATCTTGTTCAAATTGGTTAAACAGAAAGGGGGCTTCAAGACCAAGATCTAGGCGCTTGAATCGCCTGATTCCGATAAACGAGCGAAAAGTTATACTAGAACGAAAATCGGATCAGAAATCGCGATCGAAAATAATCGCGAAAAACCTGAGAAAAAGAAAAACTGACGAACAGGCTAACCAACGAACGTTCGCTGTCTGTGACTAACGGGTGAACGGCGTTCGTTTAAACGAACGTACGAACGGGCGTTCGCTAAATAACTAAACCGAAAAAACCGAACCGGTCTATTAAAAAAAAGATCTAGGGTTTACCTAAAAAAACTAACGAAAAAAAACGCGGCAACTCCGGCGAGGCGGCGCGGCGGTGGCGCGGCGGCGGCGGCGATGGCGACGGCAGCGGCGACGACGCGGGGCTCGAGGCGGCGCGGGGCTCGAGGCGGCTAGGGTTTCGGGGCGGCGCAGGTTGGGGTGGGCTGCGGTGGGGCGGCGGCTTATAAAGGCTGGGCGAGGCGGAGTCCGTGTCGCCCACGGCGGCCCAAGTCGGTTTGACTTTTTTTTAAATAATTCTGACACGCAGAAAAAGAAAGAAAAAGAATACTAAACGGACTCCAAAAATCCCGAAATAAATTTTCCCCATCCTTGAAAAATATTCCGGACAAGGTGAACATTTATTTGGGCCTATAATGCAATTTTGAAAAACGCGTATTTTTACTAATTCAAATAAATAGCAATAAAATCCGAATAACATCAAATATTTGATTTTAATATTTTTCCTCCAATATTTCATTTATTTTGGAGAAGTCATATTATGTCCTCTCATATATTTTAATATGAAATATTTTCGGAGAGAAAATAAATTAAAACCAAAGTGATCCTTGTTTCAATATTTGATAAAAAATCAAATATGAAAAACGTGAAATCTCCAACTCTCTCCAAGGGTCCTTGAGTTGCTTAGAATTTCGAGGACCGCGAAACGAAATGCAATAAAATATGATATGCATGAATGACCTATGTATAACATTCCAAATTGAAAATTTGGGATGTTACATGACAATACAAACTTACGAGCATCCTTCAAGAGAGTAGGCCAATAAAACCAAGATTGTAATACCTTGTGTGCAATTCTATCTCCAACATGGTGTCCTTCGTAGGCTTCGAAGTGACACTTGTGTAGGATTTGTTCCTGTTCATACTCAGGTACACAACATCTAATAACACCATCTACTCCTTTATAAAGGTGTGGGTCATCCCAGAAGTAATGTCTTAAATCATAGAAAAACTTTTTCTTTTGCTGGTATGTGAAACTAGGTGGTATAACTTTAGCAATAATGAAATTAGCATAATTAGCATACCATGGAGCATTATGACAAGAATTTATGATAGCTAATTGTTCATCAGGAAAACTATCATCAATAGGTATTGGGTCATCAAGAATATTTTCTAACCTAGAAAAGTTGTGTGGAGGGTTCTCAGCCCCCTTTCTATCAATAATATGCAAATCAAATTCTTGTAGCAAGAGAAACCATGTAATAATTCTAGGTTTCGCATCTTTCTTTTCCATAAGGTATTTAATAGCAGCATGACGGTGTGAACAGTTACTTTGGAATCAACAATATAAGATCTGAACTTATCACAAGCAAATAAAACTGCTAAAAATTCTTTTTCAGTAGTAGCATAATTTCTTTGGGCACTGTCTAGAGTTTTACTAGCATAATGAATAAGATTTAATTTCTTATCAACTCTTTGTCCTAAGACAACCCCTACAGCATAATCACTAGCCTTACACATGATTTCAAAGGGTAAGTTCCAATCAGGAGGTTGAACAATAGGTGCAGAAATCAAGGCTTTCTTAAGTATTTCAAAGGCTTCTACACAATCATCATCAAAACTAAATGGAACATATTTTTTCAAAACATTATTAAGAGGCCTAGAAATTTTAGAGAATTCTTTAATAAACCTCCTATAGAAACCGGCATGACCAAGGAAACTTCTCATACCTTTGATATCTTTAGGACACGACATTTTTGCAATAGCATCAACTTTGGCTTTATCAACTTCAATACCTCTTTCGGAAACTTTATGCCCCAAGAAAATACCTTCATTAACCATAAATTGGTACTTCTCCCAATTCAAGACAAGATTAGTTTATTCACATCTCTGCCAAACTCGATCAAGGTTGCTTAAGCAATCATCAAAAGAAGTTCCATAAACGGAGAAATCATCCATGAAAACCTCAACAATCTTTTCACAAAAGTTGAAGAATATAGCAGTCATACATCTTTGAAAGGTAGCAGGTGCATTGCATAAACCAAAAGGCATACGTCTATAAGCAAAGGTACCGAAAGGGCAAGTAAAAGTAGTCTTTTCTTGATCCTCTTGTGATACAGGTATTTGAGAAAAACCAGAATAGCCATATAGAAAGAAAAAGTGTGTATGTTTGGATAGTTTTTCTAGCATTTGATCAATAAAAGGTAGAGGGTAATGATCTTTCCTAGTAGCTTTGTTTAATTTGTGAAAATCAATTACCATTCTATAACCTATAACTATTCTTTGTGGGATCAATTCATTCTTATCATTAGGTACAACAGTAATACCTCCCTTCTTAGGGACACAATGAACGAGACTTACCCATCTACTATCAGCAATAGGATAAATTATACCTGCTTCCAGAAGCTTTAGTATTTCATTTCTTACCACTTCCTTCATCTTAGGATTTAACCGTCGTTGGTGATCAACAACCGGTTTAGCATCAGGCTCCATATTAATTTTGTGCTGGCATAGAGTAGGACTAATGCCCTTAAGATCATCAAGAGTATATCCAATAGTGGCACGATGCTTCTTCAGAGTTTTCAATAACTTCTTATCTTCATGCTCTGAAAGGTTAGGACTAATAATAACAGTATATATCTTCTTTTCATCAAGATAAGCGTATTTCAGAGTATCAGGTAACTTCCTAAGATCAAACACTAGATCACTCTTGGGTGGTAGAGGATCTCCAAGAGTCTCAACAGACAAATTGTGTTTCAAAACATGCATCTCTTTAAAGAATATCTCATCTAGTTCCCTTATTTCATTCATAAACACATCATTTTCATGGTCTAGCAAATATTGTTCTAATGGATCGGTAGGAGGCACAACAATAGAGGCAAGACCAATAATTTTATCCTTACTAGGCAATTCTTTATCATGGGGTTTTCTACGAAATTTGGAGAAATTAAACTCATGAGACACATCCCCAAAACTTACACTAACAGTTTCTTTCTCGCAATCTATCTTAGCATTGATAGTGTTCAAGAAAGGTCTACCAAATATAATGGGTGTAGGATCGAAAGTATGTCTAGGGGGGGGGGGGGTGATTAGACTACTTGACCAATTAAAAATCTAGCCTTTTCCCAATTTTAGTTCTTGGCAGATTTTAGCAACTTAGCACAAGTCAAGCAATCAACCTACACATGCAATTCTAAGAGTGTAGCAGCGGAAAGTAAAACAATTGCATATGAAGGTAAAGGGAGGAGATTTAGGGAGCAAACGCAATGTTGACACGGAAATTTTTTATCCGTGGTTCCGATAGGTGGTGCTATCGTACATCCACGTTGATGGAGACTTCAACCCACGAAGAGTAACGGTTGCGCGAGTCCACGGAGGGCTCCACCCATGAAGGGTCCACGAAGAAGCAACCTTGTCTATCCCACCATGGCCGTCGCCCACGAAGGACTTGCCTCACTCGGGTAGATCTTCACGAAGTAGGCGATCTCCTTGCCCTTACAAACTCCTTGGTTCAACTCCACAATCTTGACGGAGGCTGCCAAGTGACACCTAGCCAATCTAGGAGACACCAGTCTCCAAGAAGTAACAAATGGTGTGTTGATGATGAACTCCTTGCTCTTGTGCTTCAAATGATAGTCTCCCCAACACTCAACTCTCTCTCATAGGATTGGATTTGGTGGAGAGATGATTTGAGTGGAAAGCAACTTGGGGAAGGCTAGATCAAGATTTATGTGGTTGGAATGGAATATCTTGACCTCAACACAAGTGTAGGTGGTTCTCTCTCAGAAAATGTATGTTGGAAGTGTAGGCATGTTCTGATGGCTCTCTCCACGAATGAAGAGTGGGTGGAGGGGTATATATAGCCTCCACACAAAATCTAACCGTTACACACAAATCACCAAACTCGGTGGGACCAAATCAGAGAACTCGGCCAGACCGATTTAGTTCATCATGTGACCGTTAGAGTTTTCGGTGGGATCGACACGTCAACTCGGTGAGACCGATTTCGTTAGGGTTAGGGCATAACATAATCTCAGTGAGACCGATTACACAAACTCGGTGAGACCGATTTTGGTAATAGACAAACAGAGAGTTGGTTAGGAAAACTCGGTGGGACTGATTCGCTCATCTCGGTTAGATCGAAACGTTACCAAAGGGAAACAGAGAGTTTGCATTGCAATCTCGGTGGGACCGATCGCTCATCTCGGTTTGACCGAAACGTTATGAAGGGAAACAGAGAGATTACAATCCCATCTCGGTGAGACCGAGATCCCTATCGGTGAGACCGAAAAGACTAGGGTTTCTGGCAGTGGCTATGTCAATAGAACTCGGTGGTGCCGGATAGACAGTTTCGGTGGGGCCGAGTTTGACTTTTGGTTTGGGACATATGTGGATGTGAGAAAGTAGTTGAGTGTTTTTGGCGCATATCACTAAGCACTTTGAGCAAGAAACTCATTAAGCAACACCTCACCCCCTCTTGATAGTATTGGCTTTTCCTATGGACTCAATGTGATCTTGGATCACTAAAATGAAAGTGTAGAGTCTCGTGCCTTGAGCTTGAGCCAATCTTTTGTCCTTAGCATTTTGAGGGGTCCACTTTCTAATCCATGCCATGCTAATCACTGAGCTTTCCTGAAATTCTTGAAATAGCATTAGCTCAATGAGCTATATGTTGTTAGGAATTACCAAAACCACCCAGGGATAGTTGCACTTTCAATGGGACAAAAATCATCTTGTGGGGAACCAAGAACAAGAAGATCAGTAGGGTATTTTATTTTCTCACACAAGACTTCAACATCTCTAACAATCCCAATTGGTGATATAGTATCTCTATTAGCAAGCTTAATAGTAACATCAATATCTTCTATCTCAGCGGGTGCAATGTCATTCATAATTTCTTGATATAAAGTAAAAGGAATTGCACTCACACTAGCACCCACATCACATAAGCCATGATAACAATGATCTCCTATTTTAACAGAAACAACAGGCATGCAACAATATTATCGACCAAGAGATCTTTAACCATAGCAATACTAGGTTCAACTTTAATTTGTTAAGGGGGTGTAGGTGTTCTAGTATAACTCTTACGAACCACAGCTGAAGCTTTACCATGATCCCTTATCCTAACAGGAAAAGGTGGTTTCTTAATGTAAGCAGTAGGAATAACAGGATCAACATTATAAGTAATAGTTTCTTCTTCAACTTTAATAGGTTCAACTACTTTCACTTCAATGGGGGGATGATATTTAAACCACTTCTCCTTAGGGAGATCAACGCGAGTAGCAAATGATTCACAGAAAGAAGCTACTATCTCAGAGTCAATTCCATATTGAGTGCTAAATTCATGAAAAGCATCGGTATCCATAAAAGATTTAACACAATCAAACTTAAGGTTTATACCTGACTCATTACCTTCGTCGAGTTCCCAATCTTCAGAGTTGCATTTAATTCATTCCAATAAATCCCACTTGAATTCAATAGTCTTCTTCATAAAAGGACCAGTACAAGAAGTATCGAGCATGGATTGATCATTAGGAGAAAGCCGAGCATAAAAATTGAATAATAATTTCTCTTGAGAGCTCATGATTGGGGCATGAATATAACGTTGGCTTAAGCCTCTGTAGGTGCAACAAACCTCGGCACATGTTGCCCAGACTGTACACAGGCATGGAGGCAAGGTTGCAGCGGCAAGACAAGACCAAGCTAAGGAGATAGCTCTTTGAGGAATCAAAGGGCGGATCAAGAAGACCAAGACAAGACAGAAAAGCAAGGTATCACTAAGGAAAAACCTCTCTTGCCATGTAGGTGAGCCCAACTAGGTCAAGGCCACATCGAAGATAAGTCTCAAGACTTCCCTGGCAGGCTTGCCGGGGACGCCAAGGGCGGATCACCCCGCCAAGGCACCACCACTCCACCGCACAGCGACTCAAGTCACTTATCAGTGCGGTGTCGAGCCCCCAAGTGATTAAGTGGCTGTCATCTAGAACATGGCAGCCATTTGGGGAGAATATTTACCCTGCATGACACCCATCCAAAGGCATGTCAGGAAGACAGGGAGAGAGACGGCTAAATGTGGCATGGCAAGGCTTGCCGGGCTACATCCGCGACGTGACACTAAGTGGTGCATTTAATGCACCTTTTCCTGTCTGCAGAGTTAGGTATGATAGCACTGTTTGCTATCTAATCGGTGTGTAATGACTGATTTGCCATTGTGGTAACTTAGCCTTTAAAAGGAGGGCCATGGCAACCTAAAATAGGATTCGGACCCTTGTACAGCCCTACGCGCGTAGCTGCTCTCCCCGAGGTGACCTTGCCGGGCTTGAGCGCTGCGTGTTCGTCATGGTCCTCCGTCCAATCCACCAAAGCAGGAGTAGGGTTTTACACTTCACAGCGGCCCGAACCTGGGTAAAAACCATCGCGTCACCATTGTCGTGCTGCCCCTACGGTCTCCGCTCTTTGTGCAATGTGCCCCCCTTTCCGAACCACAAGGGGCCAATGGCCCCATAGGTGATCGTGTTCCACCATGACATCTTTGGTGTGCCAGGTAGGGGTAGGCGCTTGCGCGAACCCGAGGTTGTGAGCATCGCGTCAATCTTCATCATCGTCGTCTTCATCAACGGCTTCATCATCCATGGCGCCCAAGAAAAAGTTCGGTGCTACAGCTCACCCATCCACCTCGAGGCCCCCTCGCATGCAGCCACTGATGCCGTGGGGGCTACGGTGGCGCATGGGGACGTGGACGCCGTGGGGAACGTGACCGGCGCAGGCGGCGCCATCACCGTTCCCCCTACGGCCGAAGCGGGAGTAGGGGGCGTCGGGGGAGGACAACATCAACAGCACCCTAGCGACCATGCTCCACAGGATGCGGCGGGGGGGGGGGGGATCCAATCTCCACCTCTCCACTTCACTGAAGGACGCAGCTGCAGTGATGGTGCTCGCTCTGGTGCGAATCACATCCCTCTTGTTGCCCCAGCTGCGGGTGCAACTACGGTACGCGGCCTTCCCTAGGGCAAGTTAACCAAGACAATGCGCCGAATGGGGTCGTCAATCCCCAAGCGCATCCTTCTCGTCGCCACACCATCCTGGCGACCAGCTCGTGGCGACAAGAACACGGCGCCTCCACTACCGGTACCACCAGAAGTCGGGCGACGTTGCGATCTGCATCGTCGTCCATGCCAAGCACCGCTTCGAAAGCGATGGCGCGAGCCTAGCTCCTGTTGAGATTCCCACCAGCGGCCAATCAAATGGATGAGTGGAGAGACACCATTCAAAGCCTGATTGGTTTTGCCGACGCGGGGGGATCACAGCGGGCAGGCCCGCCACGGCCTCCACAGGCAGCGACGGCGGCCAGAGCCGCTGGCCGTATCAAAGGGGCCACTCCTATGGTGCAGTCCCCTCCACGGCAGCCAGCACAGGGTCCGCAGCCAGGGCCACACGACCAAGAACCGGACGAGGTGTCGATGGCTTCGTATGATCCTCGAGCCCGTCGAGACTAGCGGCAGGTCCTAGAAGATAGGCGAAGGGAAGACGCGCGCATCACCATAGAACGACGCCGCGAAACCCGCAGCCAGTCTGATAGGCGCAATGGCCCCGACGTCGACGAGCCCGTGCTCGGTGGAGACGGATACCTGCCTTTCGAGGTTGGGTGCCCCACCTTCACTCATGAGCTACGGCAAGTCCGTTGGCCATCTGCCCGTATGTTCAAGCCGGAGATACCAGAAAAGTATGATGGAAGATTGAACTAGGCAAAGTTCTTGAGCATTTACACCATCACCATTCAAGCCGCCGGAGGAAAAGATGAAAAGGTATTCGCGAACTACTTCCCTTTGGCACTCAATCCCAATGTGAGGTCGTGGCTGATGCACTTGCCGGAGAACTTCATCTCAACCTGGGGCGACCAGTGCAATGAGTTTGTTGGCGCCTTCATGGGCGGCCATCAAGAACCAGGGCGGCCCAGCGACTTGCAGCTCCTCCCACAAAAGGAAGGAGAGAGTTTACGGAAGTATATGCAGAGATTCAGCCGGGTGGATAGGAACATCCCAGACATCCACCCGGCAGCTATGATTGCTGCGTTCCAGTCCAACGTACGCAACCGCATGATATGTTCCAAGATGAACATCCGGTTGCCCAAGACTATGAATGAGCTGTGCACCTTGGCAGATAAGTGTGCCCGGACAGAGGAGGGGAGGCGGCTCCCTGGAGAAGAAGATGGCATCACTGTTGACTCAGAAGACGACATCGATGCCACCCATTAGAACAAGAAGAACAAGAAATGCAACAAGAAGCGCAAAGAGAACACAGTACTGGCTGTCGAGGGATTTGGCGTTCCTAGTACCGTCAAGAAGGCCAGCTCCCAGCAAGGAAGTTACCACGTGTAGTGACTGCCGGGAAGCTGTGGCGGCCGAGAAGGCTGACGGGTCGTACTGCAAGATCCATCAGACCAAAGTCCATGATCTCCAAGAGTGTCATCAAGTTGAGCAACTCGTCAAGAAACAGAAAGCTGAGTACGAGAAGCGTGACAAGGAAAGAGACCAAGATAGCGTTGGCGGGAAGGTCCGAGGTGGCAGAGGAGGCCGCCCCAGCAAGGTCCCTCAGCAGCAAGGGAAACCTGCTAGAGGCCATGAGAAGAAAGAATGCGATGACAAGAGTGATGAAGGGGATGAAGAGGAAACCAGCGAGCAGGAGTTCTAGAAGGCCACTGATGCCTTGTGCATTGACAGAGGCGCGTCCTTGCACTCCTCTCACTGCTAGCTTAAACAGTGGGCGCATGAGGTCAATGCTGTGGAGCTAGCGGCAGATTCTCGGAAACCACTCAAGTGGTCCCGCATGCCCATCATCTTTGATGAAGAGGATCACCCTGACCGCACCACTGCGGGAGGGTGCTTTCCATTGTTGGTTTCACCAACGATCCCCAACCTCAAAGTCACAAAGATGTTGGTTGACGGCGGGGCTGGGTTGAAACTGATTTCTCCCAAGGTCATCAGCAAGCTGCAGATAACAGAAGAAAAGCTCAAGGTTACAGACACCTTTCAAGGGATCAACCCCGGCAGGAGTCGTCCAAAGGGGAAGATCAGGAGAATTGAACTACCGAACTGAGAAGATTGTGTTCGACGTGGTCGAGCTTCCGTTGCAATACAATGGGATACTTGGATGACCTGCTCTGGCGAAGTTTATTGTGGCATCCCACTATACCTACAACACTTTGAAGATGCTAGTGTCCTATTCGGGTTCCGCAGACCCTTGAGAGGTTCGAACGCGGTGCGTGCGAAGAACTCTATCTTCCCTACCTGCCTGCTCAACGATCCCATAGCCTAGCTCGACGAACCCAAGGGACAAGACACACAGCAGTTTATCCTGGTTTGGGCCACCTTGCGGTGTAATACCCTACTCCAGCTTTGTGGTGGATTGCCTCGAGGGGCTGAGGATGAACTAGTACAGTGGAGGAACAGCCTCAGGAGGTGAGGTGTTCTTAAGCTCAATGAGCTGTTGAGGTGGTTCAGGTGGAATTGATCCGTCCCTCTATGGTGGTGGCAAAGTCCTATATATAGTGGCCTTGGTCCTCTTCCCAAATGTAGAAGGGAAGGGATCCTACAACGGCCAAATTTGAAGGGGAACAACTAGTACAAGCTATCCTGACAAAAGTGGTCTTCTCCTGCAAAAGGCTCTGGCGGTGACACTGCGGTGGGCTTCGCGGTGACCTCCGTCCCGTCGTCCTGGCGGTCTTGGTCGTATTGCACTGATATGGAAACCTTTGCTTGATTCCTAGGGACTCCGCGCCTACGCTTGCCTCCTTAGCACCAAAGAGGAAACTTGCACACTATGCCCGCTGGCGCCCGCCTGGATTTGGTCGTCATGGCTCACGTCATATGAACCTCGTGAGGTGCACCTTGCATAGATATCTCCGCTCCTCGGGAACTAGCCTAGTGAGGCCGCCCCCAGGGAGGTCTTGGTGTCATCCGCCTCGCTAGGCTTGGCCCCTCGCGAGGGTCTTGGGCGGTTGTTGCTAATGCTGGGCCGTAGCGGGCAGTTGTCGGAGCCACGTCGTGGGCTGGTCATTTTGAAAATAGCATATCTTTTTAACTGTGCATCATATGAAGATGTGCTATGCATGAATGTTGATCAGCATGATGTTAACTGGCTGGTAGTTCCATTTTCAACCATGAATAAAACTTCCAACATGATGTTATCCCTGTTTGAAAAGGCCGTGTTAATATAAATGCTCTGCCTCTGAAAGTTGCAGTTTCTTATCTGAAACTGAACTTGCAGTTTCTTATCTGAAACTGACTTGTAGTTTCTTCTCTGAGAATCACATTGTCTGCACTTTTATACTCCTATGAAACTACATTTTTTAAGTGCTAAAAATAGATCTGTAGAATTCATAAAATACTTCATATGCTCAATACTGCAAATCTGAAATTCAAAAGACATTCATATCTAAAAGTACTCTCAAAATACACAACACAAAACACAATTCACAACCTGCAAATACTGACAACTCTAAGATACTCCTGACAATTCACAATCTGCCTGACTATTGGGCTGGGGGGGGGGGCAGTCCCTTCCTATTCCTCGGCGGCGTACAGCCACCCCGTGAGATGATGTGAACGGCGAGGGAGAGGATGGCGGGGAAGCGTCGTCGGGCCAACTGCTTTTCTCCTCTTGGAGTTTGGTTCAGTCGATGAAGACTCCACCGGCTCGCTCTGGCACGGCACCCTCACAAACGACACCCTATAGATGCTCGATCCTCAATATCTGGTGGATGCTCCATCTGGGATCGATACTCCCACCACCGCTGCCTAGCGATCGGATTCGATGAATCTGTTTGCTCCATGGCCCAGAGGAGCAGCTCTATGTACTCCGGCGCGACTCCCTTCGGGAGTATCGCCGCCTTTTTGCTCTGTTGCAGATATTTGGCCATGGATGTCGCCGTCGCCGCTAGTTGGTCCTTGTTGTCAAACGAAGACTGTATCTCCAACATCCTAGCTAGCTTCACAGGGTCGCCATCTGCGATCCTCACGTGTCAGTTGTACTCCTCCATCTATCTACTTCTCCACAGCACCTTCACTCGCTGGCGGTGGTTTTTGAATGGAAGAGAAGAGGAGCGGCGCTGGTTTTGGATTAGAATGGGAGAGGAGCGGCATTGGTTTTGGATTAGAACGGGAGAGGAGCGACGCTGGATTTAGATTGGAACATGAGTGGAGCGGCGATGGTTTAAGAGGAGAGGAGCGGCGCTGGTCTTGGAAGTATTTTTTTGTTTTGCGTATTTTGGGTCAAAGTTTGACCACGTACTCTATTTGGCAAGCAAAATGTGAATGCAATTCACCAAAAATTGTATCGTTTGGTTCGTATGGTTCGTATTTGAATGTACTTTCAAATTGTATTATTTTTGCAACGTATAACATATATTTTATTTGTGAAAATCATGGTCAATTATGACCCAGAATAAAAGGGAGACTAGTTAATGTGGGGTTTCTTTCTCAATTGAAGGGTAAATTGATTTTGATTTTGATCCAGTCACAGCACGCCGGCCCTCTTGTCCAATCCTAAATCGCTGCCGCACGCTCCTCTCCCTCTTCTTCATTGCAAAACCACTTCCTCTCCTGTCCATCATCTCCATTCCAAAACCATCGTCTCACCTCTCCCTCTTCTCCATTGCAAAACCACCCCCTCTCCTCTCCATCTTCTCCATTGCAAAACCACCGTATCGCCTCTCGCTCTTCTCTATTGCAAGACCACCATCTCTCCTCCCATCTTCCTAAGCTAGCACCGGACCTCTCAGAAGGACATCTATGGAGAGGATGCAGCAGCGAATCGGGAGATCACCGGCGGCGACCAGGCAAATTTAGCCAGGTTGAAGGAGATCCTTACTTGGTTTGACAATGAGTTGGAGATCTCGAGGATGGTGAAGGCCATGTGGCAATGTATGCGAAAGAGCGAGACGGCGACGATGAGGGCGGTGATGTACTCCTCGGCGGCAGTCACGCCGCAGTCCTTCGAGTTCATCAAGTATCTCCTCTGGGCGATGGAGCAGACAGATTCGCCCAAGGCGAAAGTCAGGCGGAGGTGGTGGGCGTACACGTCGAAGGTCGAGCATCCAGAGGATAACGAATCGATCGACTACGGTGTGCCGTTCGTGAGGGTGCAGAGCCAGCCGGAGCCACAGGAGTATTCGTTCTCCCACCTCAAGAGGAGGCCGGATGGCGCGACGTCGCTTCCCCGCCGTTCTCCATGGTTCCCTCGACGCTCGCTTGGTTTCAACGGCGGCGGTAGGGTTTAAGGTAAGCTTCGCACTAACCTAATCTTCCATCTTCTCATGCTTACAATCAGTGTGACAACTAATGAAAATCATGCTTGCAATCAGTCTCCGAGTACTATGCCAATCACCCTAAAATAGCTCTGGACCTTTGGGTCAAAGTTGTGACACTGTGTACAAATAAAGAAAAATAGATTGGTACTTCTTTCAGAAAAGAGTACTCCCTAGAAAACTGCCAATATAATCTACTAGTATTTGGTTAGGATTTGCTGCCGAGAAAGATTCGTCCACAGAGAGCGCCACACATTCCACTGGTGGTGGTGGATGCCCATGCGTGCATGGAGCATGGTTGGTGTCAGTAATTTTTACTTGGCACACCTTGCACTCTGCATATATGCCGGTTCCATCCGTACATTTGTGCAGTTCCACCAAAATGCAGCTGAATAACCCTGTTTGCACAAATAATGAAAAAGTGTGATTACATTATAGTGGCACTACTTGATGAAACATATACACTAATAAATAGAAGAAAATATTGCGATAGTATCATAGTATGCCATGCTATGAGGGCGAGATGGGCCCTGCGACGCCTCATACGGTAGGCCTCATACTGGAAGTCGACCAAAGTCTCCCCGATACACCTTTCTGCCAGTGATGAACATTAGTGTACAGCGGTAGTACAAGGAGAGGCCTTGAGACATTCCAATCTCTATTTTTGTGCAGATCATCTAAAATTAAGCACCCCGGTTTGCAGAAACGCTTAAACATTAACAATGGGACTAGTTTATGAAATATATACTAACAAAGAGAAGCAATTTCTTTATCTATATTGGAAATGAAATGATAAAGAGGACACTCGCTCTATTTTAACTGTATTATTACCTCATTTTATCAGTGGCACTAGGGTCGAGCAGGTGGCAAACGAGGTGTACCGTGCGTCGCAAGGATGGAGGTCGGGGTGCTTAGACTGAGATGCTGAAGCTGGCTCTTTTAGTCCCTATCTTCCCCCCTGATGTTTCTGTGGTAGCATTTGGGTTGTAATCCAAACTTGGTCGAGCTGGTGCTACGTCCCCTACCTGCCTATCTTATGTGGCGAACTTGTCTCCTGCTAGTACTCAGTCTGTTCTAGTAGTAGTTGCATAACTGCCCGTTTACACTGAGATGTTGTCGGATAATGGTTCTCTATGGTTGGGTTTCTTTAATGAAATCGGAGGAAACCCCCTCTTTCGATATATAAAAAAATCAGTGGCACTAGCGGTGCCAAAACATTGCCTCAAATTAATAGTGCCACTAGATTAAGGTGCAAAATAATAACTTTACTGCTTTATCATGGCAGTGCCAAAACAGTAGCACAAGAGCAGACTCAACATGCAGGATATTTGGAAAACGGTCAGACCAAAAAGGAACATTCCTCGTGATGGGAACTGTCGGTGTCAAAACCGGCGGATCTCGGGTAGGGGGTCCCGAACTGTGCGTCTAAGGTCGATGGTAACAGGTGACAGGGGACACAATGTTTACCCAGGTTTGGGCCCTTTCTATGGAGGTAATACCCTACTTCCTGCTTGATTGATCTTGATGAATATGAGTATTACAAGAGTTGATCTACCACGAGATCGTAATGGCTAAAACCCTAGAAGTCTAGCCTGTATGAGTATGATGATTGTCCCTATGGACTAAACCCTCCGGTTTATATAGACACCGGAGGGGACTAGGGTTGTACAAAGTTGGTTACAGAGAAAGGAATCTTCATATCCGGACGCCAAGCTTGCCTTCCACGCCAAGGAGAGTCCCATCCGGACACGGGTGGGAGTCTTCGGTCTTGTATCTTCACAGCCCATTAGTCTGGCCCATGTCAAACAGGCCGGATGCCCGAGGACCCCTTAGTCCAGGACTCCCTCAGTAGCCCCTGAACCAGGCTTCAATGTCGAGGTGTCCAGCGCGCGGATTATCTTCGGCATTGCAAGGCGGGTTCCTCCTCCGAATACTCCAAAACAGCTTTTGAACACAAAGGACGTGTCCGACTCTGCAAAACAAGTACCACACTGTTGGAAATATGCCCTAGAAGCAATAATAAATGGTTATTATTATATTTCTTTGTTCATGATAATCGTCTATTGTTCATGCTATAATTGTATTGTCCAAAAATCGTAATACATGTGTGAATGCATAGACCACAACGTGTCCCTAGTAAGCCTCTAGTTGACTAGCTCGTTGATCAACAGATAGTCATGGTTTCCTGACTATGGACATTGGATGTCATTGATAACGGGATCACATCATTAGGAGAATGATGTGATGGACAAGACCCAATCCTAAGCATAGCATAAAAGATCGTGTAGTTTCGTTTGCTAGAGATTTTCCAATGTCAAGTATCTTTTCCTTAGACAATGAGATCGTGCAATTCCTGGATAATGTAGGAGTGCTTTGGGTGTGCCAAACGTCACAACGTAACTGGGTGACTATAAAGGTGCACTACGGGTATCTCCGAAAGTGTCTATTGGGTTGGCACGGATCGAGACTGGGATTTGTCACTCCGTGTGACGGAGAGGTATCTCTGGGCCCACTCGGTAATGCATCATCATAATGAGCTCAATGTGACTAAGGCGTTAGTCATGGGATCATGCATTGCGGTACGAGTAAAGAGACTTGCCGGTAACGAGATTGAACAAGGTATTGGGATACCGACGATCGAATCTCGGGCAAGTAACATACCGATTGACAAAGGGAATTGTATACGGGATTGATTGAATCCTCGACATCGTGGTTCATCTGATGAGATCATCGTGGAACATGTGGGAGCCAACATGGGTATCCAGATCCCGCTGTTGGTTATTGACCGGAGAGGCGTCTCGGTCATGTCTGCATGTCTCCCGAACCCGTAGGGTCTACACACTTAAGGTTCGGTGACGCTAGGGTTGTAGAGATATGAGTATGCGGAAACCCGAAAGTTGTTCGGAGTCCCGGATGAGATCCCGGACGTCACGAGGAGTTCCAGAATGGTCCGGAGGTAAAGAATTATATATAGGAAGTCAAGTTTCGGCCACCGGGAAAGTTTCGGGGGTCACCGGTATTGTACCGGGACCACCGGAAGGGTCCCGGGGGTCCACCGGGTGGGGCCACCTATCCCGGAGGGCCCCATGGGCTGAAGTGGGAGGGCAACCAGCCCTTAGTGGGCTGGGGCGCCCCCCATGGGCCTCCCCCCTGCGCCTAGGGTTGGAAACCCTAGGGTGGGGGGGCGCCCCACTTGCCTTGGGGGGCAAGGCACCCCCTTGGCCGCCGCCCCCCCCATCTAGATGGGGTTTGGCCGGCGCCCCCCCTCCCAGGGGGCCTATATAAAGGGGGGGGGGAGGGAGGGCAGCAACATCTCAGCCTTGGGCGCCTCCCTCCTCCCCTGCTACACCTCTCTCTCTCGTAGAAGCTCGGCGAAGCCCTGCCGGCATCCCGCTACATCCACCACCACGCCGTCGTGCTGCTGGATCTCCATCAACCTCTCCTCCCCCCTTGCTGGATCAAGAAGGAGGATACGTCGCTGCACCGTACGTGTGTTGAACGCGGAGGTGCCGTCCGTTCGGCACTCGGTCATCGGTGATTTGAATCACGGCGAGTACGACTCCGTCATCCACGTTCATTGGAACACTTCCGCTCGCGATCTACAAGGGTATGTAGATGCACTCCTTTCCCCTCGTTGCTAGTATACTCCATAGATGCATCTTGGTGAGCGTAGGAAAATTTTAAAATTATGCTACGATTCCCAACAGTGGCATCATGAGCGAGGCCTATGCGTAGTTACTATGCACGAGTAGAACACAAAGCAGTTGTGGGCGTTGATATTGCCAATTCTTCTTGCCGCTACTAGTCTTTTCTTGTTTCGGCGGTATTGTAGGATGAAGCGGCCCGGACCGACCTTACACGTACGCTTACGTGAGACAGGTTCCACCAATTGACATGCACTAGTTGCATAAGGTGGCTAGCGGGTGTCTGTCTCTCCTACTTTAGTCGGAACGGATTCGATGAAAAGGGTCCTTATGAAGGGTAAATAGAAATTGGCAAATCACGTTGTGGTCATACGTAGGTAAGAAACGTTCTTGCTAGAAACCTACAAACCACGTAAAACTTGCAACAACAATTAGAGGACGTCTAACTTATTTTTGCAGCAAGTGCTATGTGATGTGATATGGCCAGAAGATGTGATGAATGATATATGTGATGTATGAGATTGATCATATTCTTGTAATAGGAATCACGACTTGCATGTCGATGAGTATGACAACCGGCAGGAGCCATAGGAGTTGTCTTTATTATTTTTCATGACCTGCGTGTCATTGAATAACGCCATGTAAATTACTTTACTTTGTTGCTAAACGCGTTAGCCATAGAAGTAGAAGTAATCGTTGGCGTGACGACTTCATGAAGACACAATGATGGAGATCATGATGATGGAGATCATGGTGTCATGCCGGTGACGAAGATGATCATGGTGCCCCGAAGATGGAGATCAAAGGAGCAAAATGATATTGGCCATATCATGTCACTGTTTGATTGCATGTGATGTTTATCATGTTTTTGCATCTTATTTGCTTAGAATGACAGTAGTAAGTAAGATGATTCCTTATGATAATTTCAAGAAAAGTGTTCCCCCTAACTGTGCACCGTTGCGAAGGTTCATTGTTTCGAAGCACCACGTGATGATCGGGTGTGATAGATTCTAACGTTCGAATACAACGGGTGTTGACGAGCCTAGCATGTACAGACATGGCCTCGGAACACACGCAATACACTTAGGTTGACTTGACGAGCCTAGCATGTACAGACATGGCCTCGGAACACGGAGGACCGAAAGGTCGAGCATGAGTCGTATAGAAGATACGATCAACATGGAGATGTTCACCGATCTTGACTAGTCCGTCTCACGTGATGATCGGACACGGCCTAGTTAACTCGGATCATGTTTCACTTAGATGACTAGAGGGATGTCTATCTGAGTGGGAGTTCATTAAATAATTTGATTAGATGAACTTAATTATCATGAACTTAGTCTAAAATCTTTACACCATGTCTTGTAGATCAAATGGCCAACGTTGTCCTCAATTTCAACGCGTTCCTAGAGAAAACCAAGCTGAAAGATGATGGCAACAACTATCCGGACTGGGTCCGGAACCTGAGGATCATCCTCATAGTAGCCAAGAAAGATTATGTCCTAGAAGCACCGCTAGGTGAAGCACCAATCCCAGAAAACCAAGACGTTATGAACGCTTGGCAGCAGCGTGCTGATGATTACTCCCTCGTTCAGTGCGGCATGCTTTACAGCTTAGAACCGGGTCTCCAAAAGCGTTTTGAGAAACATGGAGCATATGAGATGTTCGAGGAGCTGAAATTGGTTTTCCAAGCTCATGCCCGGGTCGAGAGATATGAAGTCTCCGACAAGTTCTTCAGCTGTAAAATGGAGGAAAACAGTTCTGTAAGTGAGCACATACTCAGAATGTCTGGGTTGCACAACCGCTTGACTCAGCTGGGAGTTAATCTCCCGGATGACGCGGTCATTGACAGAATCCTCCAGTCGCTTCCACCAAGCTACAAGAGCTTTGTGATGAACTTCAATATGCAGGGGATGGAAAAGACCATTCCTGAGATATATTCAATGCTGAAATCAGCGGAGGTGGAGATCAGAAAAGAACATCAAGTGTTGATGGTGAATAAATCCACTAAGTTCAAGAAGGGCAAGGGTAAGAAGAACTTCAAGAAGGACGGCAAGGGAGTTGTCGCGCCCGGTAAACCAGTTACTGGGAAGAAGTCAAAGAATGGACCCAAGCCCGAGACTGAGTGCTTTTATTGCAAGGGAAGTGGTCACTGGAAGCGAAACTGCCCCAAATACTTAGCGGACAAGAAGGCCGGCAACACCAAAGGTATATGTGATATACATGTAATTGATGTGTACCTTACCAGTACTCGTAGTAGCTCCTGGGTATTTGATACCGGTGCGGTTGCTCATATTTGTAACTCAAAACAGGAACTACGGAATAAACGGAGACTGGCGAAGGACGAGGTGACGATGCGCGTCGGGAATGGTTCCAAGGTCGATGTGATCGCCGTCGGTACGCTACCTCTGCATCTACCTACGGGATTAGTTTTAAACCTCAATAATTGTTATTTAGTGCCAGCTTTGAGCATGAACATTGTATCTGGATCTCGTTTAATTCGAGATGGCTACTCATTTAAATCCGAGAATAATGGTTGTTCTATTTATTTGAGAGATATGTTTTATGGTCATGCCCCGCTGGTCAATGGTTTATTCTTGATGAATCTCGAACGTGATGCTACACATATTCATAGTGTGAATACCAAAAGATGTAAAGTTGATAACGATAGTCCCACATACTTGTGGCACTGCCGCCTTGGTCACATTGGTGTCAAGCGCATGAAGAAGCTCCATGCAGATGGACTTTTGGAGTCTCTTGATTATGAATCATTTGACATGTGCGAACCATGCCTCATGGGTAAGATGACCAAGACTCCGTTCTCCGGAACAATGGAGCGAGCAACCAACTTATTGGAAATCATACATACCGATGTGTGCAGTCCAATGAGTGTTGAGGCTCGCGGAGGATATCGTTATGTTCTCACTCTCACTGATGACTTAAGTAGATATGGGTATGTCTACCTAATGAAACACAAGTCTGAAACCTTTGAAAAGTTCAAGGAATTTCAAAGTGAGGTTGAGAATCAACGTGACAGGAGAATAAAATTCTTACGATCAGATCGTGGTGGAGAATATCTAAGTCACGAATTTGGTGCGCACTTAAGGAAATGTGGAACAGTTTCACAACTCACACCGCCTGGAACACCTCAGAGAAACGGTGTGTCCGAACGTCGTAATCGCACTCTATTGGATATGGTGCGATCTATGATGTCTCTTACCGATTTACCGCTCTCATTTTGGGACTATGCTTTAGAGACTGCCGCATTCACTTTAAATAGGGCTCCGTCGAAATCCGTTGAGACGACACCGTATGAATTATGGTTTGGGAAGAAACCTAAGCTGTCGTTTCTAAAAGTTTGGGATGCGATGCTTATGTCGAGAAACTTCAACCTGAAAAGCTCGAACCCAAATCGGAGAAATGCATCTTCATAGGATACCCTAAGGAAACCATTGGGTATACCTTCTACCTCAGATCCGAAGGCAAGATCTTCGTTGCCAAGAACGGGTTCTTTCTGGAGAAGGAGTTTCTCTCGAAAGAATTGAGTGGGAGGAAAGTGGAACTTGATGAGGTGATAGTCACCCCTTCCGTACCGGAAAGTAGCGCAGCGCGGGAAGATGTTCCTATGGTGCCTACACCGACTGGGGAGGAAGTTAATGATGATGATCATGAAGCTTCGGATCAAGTTACCACTGAACTTCGTAGGTCCACAAGGACACATTCCGCACCAGAGTGGTACGGCAACCCTGTCCTGGAAATCATGTTGTTAGACAACGGTGAACCTTCGAACTATGAAGAAGCGATGGCGGGCCCGGATTCCGACAAATGGCTAGAAGCCATGAAATCCGAGATAGGATCCATGTATGAAAACGAAGTATGGACTTTGACTGACTTGCCCGATGATCGGCGAGCCATAGAAAACAAATGGATCTTTAAGAAGAAGACAGACGCGGATGGAAATGTGACCATCTATAAGGCTCGACTTGTCGCTAAGGGTTATCGACAAGTTCAAGGGGTTGACTACGATGAGACTTTCTCACCCGTAGCGAAGCTGAAGTCCGTCCGAATCATGTTAGCAATTGCCGCATACTATGATTATGAGATATGGCAGATGGACGTCAAAACGGCATTCCTTAACGGCTTCCTTAAGGAAGAGTTGTATATGATGCAGCCGGAAGGTTTTGTCGATCCTAAGAATGCTAACAAAGTATGCAAGCTCCAGCGCTCAATCTATGGGCTGGTGCAAGCATCTCGGAGTTGGAACATTCGCTTTGATGAGATGATCAAAGCGTTTGGGTTTACACAGACTTATGGAGAAGCCTGTGTTTACAAGAAAGTGAGTGGGAGCTCTGTAGCATTTCTCATATTATATGTGGATGACATACTATTGATGGGAAATGATATAGAATTCTTGGAAAGTATTAAGGCCTATTTGAATAAGTGTTTTTCAATGAAGGACCTTGGAGAAGCTGCTTATATATTAGGCATCAAGATCTATAGAGATAGATCAAGATGCCTCATTGGTCTTTCACAGAGTACATACCTTGACAAGATATTGAAGAAGTTCAATATGGATCAGTCCAAGAAGGGGTTCTTGCCTGTATTGCAAGGTGTGCAATTGAGCACGGCTCAATGCTCGACCACGGCAGAAGATAGAGAAAAGATGAGTGTCATCCCCTATGCCTCGGCCATAGGGTCTATTATGTATGCCATGCTGTGTACCAGACCTGATGTAAACCTTGTCGTAAGTTTGGTAGGAAGGTACCAAAGTAATCCCGGCATGGAACACTGGACAGCGGTCAAGAATATCCTGAAGTACCTGAAGAGGACTAAGGATATGTTTCTCGTTTATGGGGGTGACGAAGAGCTCGTCGTAAAGGGTTATGTCGACGCTAGCTTCGACACAGATCTGGATGACTCGAAGTCACAAACCGGATACGTGTATATTTTGAATGGAGGAGCAGTAAGCTGGTGCAGTTGCAAGCAAAGCGTCGTGGCGGGATCTACATGTGAAGCGGAGTATATGGCAGCCTCGGAGGCAGCACAGGAAGCAGTCTGGATGAAGGAGTTCATTACCGACCTAGGGGTGATTCCCAATGCGTCGGGCCCGATGACTCTCTTCTGTGACAACACTGGAGCTATTGCCCTTGCGAAGGAGCCTAGATTTCACAGGAAGACCAGGCATATCAAGCGTCGCTTCAACTCCATTCGTGAAAGTGTTCAAAATGGAGACATAGATATTTGTAAAGTACATACGGACCTGAATGTAGCAGATCCGTTGACTAAACCTCTCCCTAGAGCAAAACATGATCAACACCAGGACGCAATGGGTGTTCGATTCATCACAATGTAACTAGATTATTGACTCTAGTGCAAGTGGGACACTGTTGGAAATATGCCCTAGAGGCAATAATAAATGGTTATTATTATATTTCTTTGTTCATGATAATCATCTATTGTTCATGCTATAATTGTATTGTCCGGAAATCGTAATACATGTGTGAATGCATAGACCACAACGTGTCCCTAGTAAGCCTCTAGTTGACTAGCTCGTTGATCAACAGATAGTCATGGTTTCCTGACTATGGACATTGGATGTCATTGATAACGGGATCACATCATTAGGAGAATGATGTGATGGACAAGACCCAATCCTAAGCATAGCATAAAAGATCGTGTAGTTTCGTTTGCTAGAGCTTTTCCAATGTCAAGTATCTTTTCCTTAGACCATGAGATCGTGCAACTCCCGGATACCGTAGGAGTGCTTTGGGTGTGCCAAACGTCACAACGTAACTGGGTGACTATAAAGGTGCACTACGGGTATCTCCAAAAGTGTCTGTTGGGTTGGCACGGATCGAGACTGGGATTTGTCACTCCGTGTGACGGAGAGGTATCTCTGGGCCCACTCGGTAATGCATCATCATAATGAGCTCAATGTGACTAAGGCGTTAGTCACGGGATCATGCATTGCGGTACGAGTAAAGAGACTTGCCGGTAACGAGATTGAACAAGGTATTGGGATACCGACGATCGAATCTCGGGCAAGTAACATACCGATTGACAAAGGGAATTGTATACGGCATTGATTGAATCCTCCACATCGTGGTTCATCCGATCAGATCATCATGGAACATGTGGGAGCCAACATGGGTATCCAGATCCCGCTGTTGGTTATTGACCAGAGAGGCGTCTCGGTCATGTCTGCATGTCTCCCGAACCCGTAGGGTCTACACACTTAAGGTTCGCTGACGCTAGGGTTGTAGAGATATGAGTATGCGGAAACCCGAAAGTTGTTTGGAGTCCCGGAGGAGATCCCGGACGTCACGAGGAGTTCCGGAATGGTCTGGAGGTAAAGAATTATATATAGGAAGTCAAGTTTCGGCCACCGGGAAAGTTTCGGGGGTCACCGGTATTGTATCGGGACCACCGGAAGGGTCCCGGGGGTCCACCGGGTGGGGCCACCTATCCCGAAGGGCCCCATGGGCTGAAGTGGGAGGGCAACCAGCCCTTAGTGGGCTGGGGCGCCCCCCATGGGCCTCCCCCTGCGCCTAGGGTTGGAAACCCTAGGGTGGGGGGGGGGGGCGCCCCACTTGCCTTGGGGGGCAAGGCACCCCCTTGGCCGCCGCCGCCCCATCTAGATGGGGTTTGGCCGGCGCCCCCCCTCTCAGGGGGCCTATATAAAGGGGGGGGGGAGGGAGGGCAGCAACATCTCAGCCTTGGGCGCCTCCCTCCTCCCCTGCTACACCTCTCTCTCTCGTAGAAGCTCGGCGAAGCCCTGCCGGCATCCCGCTACATCCACCACCACGCCGTCGTGCTGCTGGATCTCCATCAACCTCTCCTCCCCCCTTGCTGGATCAAGAAGGAGGAGATGTCGCTGCACCGTACATGTGTTGAACGCGGAGGTGCCGTCCGTTCGGCACTCGGTCATCGGTGATTTGAATCACGGCGAGTACGACTCCGTCATCCACGTTCATTGGAACGCTTCCGCTCGCGATCTACAAGGGTATGTAGATGCACTCCTTTCCCCTCGTTGCTAGTATACTCCATAGATGCATCTTGGTGAGCGTAGGAAAATTTTAAAATTATGCTACGATTCCCAACACACACAACCGCATAGAGCATAATATTTCATGAGTCCAATCTACTGACAACTTCCTGTAGCGTGATGCCATGTCACCGCCCGGTCATTATTTCGAACCGTTTTCAGCCTGCCGCTCCATGTTTTGAGATGCGGTTCCATTGGCACGTCTTGTCAAAGCAGAGATCGTGTCCCCTGATTGCGGGATTCTCATTAATACGGGCGTGGGTAACCCAACCGCCCCGTCAGCACGATTCCTTGGGAATAGGCACGTTTTAAGGCCCATGAGGAGGCGTTTGATATTCACCGCCTTTATAAAGGGGCACAAACCCGTCTTTCTCCTCTACGTCGGCCTCTTCTTCAACCCTTCCAACTTCGAGTTCCAGTACCCAGGTTTTAATTGCTACGAGCTTCTCAGTCATGTCTGGATCCAGCCTTCAAGGCCGGTGGGTGCCCTCTTCTGTCACAGAGGAGGATATTGCAAAGCTCTGAGCAGCAAGATACCTGACCGCGGAAATCCCCCATAGGCTCCCTGCTGAAGCGCATGTTATCCATACCCCCAGATCCGGAGAGAGGGTCGTATTCATCTCCCACTTCCTCCGGGGGCTGGGGTTCGCTCTCCATCCCTTTGTCCGTGGGCTCATGTTCTATTATGGGCTAGATTTTCATGATCTGGCCCCGGACTCTTTCCTTCTCATCTCGGCATTCATCGTCATGTGCGAGGCCTTTCTCCGTATTCCCCCACACTTCGGCTTATGGCTCAAGACCTTTAATGTGAGGCCGAAGGTGATCGAAGGGAAGCAAGCGGAGTGTGGAGGTGCCATGGTGAGCAAGCTTACCAACGCTCTTTGGCTAAAAGGCTCTTTCACGGAATCCTCCAACTTATGGCAGCAGGAGTGGTTTTATATCACCGAGCCCCGTGGTACCAAGTGGGCAGCTACACCGGCGTTCCGATCTGGCCCTCCAATACAGCTCGCATCATGGGTCAATAAGGGTTTGGACTGGGGGTCAATTGACGAAGTGCAGACACTACAGAGCCGCATCCGGAATCTCCTTGAGAAGGACACCGATCTTATCAACGTAATCCAGGTAATGTTAGTCCGTCAGGCCCTGCCGTGCCAGCGACGGCCTCTCCGAATGTGGGAGTTTAATCCGAAAGGACCACAGACCCTTCAGCATTTCTTCGGCACGACGCACAGAGGAATGTGGAAGCTATTTTTTAGGACACGAAAACTGTGGACGGACACCACCGAGGACATCGGCCTGGACTGCAACCATCCGGATACCTCGGTAAGCACTCGACTCCCAAACACAACTTAGTTAAATATCCCGTAATAAGATACTGAGAAAACCATCTTCTTCCAGGGCTGGATAAAGAAGCCGGAGCGAATTAGGTGTTCGGCCCCTCTTCCCGAAGACTTAGCTAATCCCCTGTTAACAAGGATGCTGGCCCCGGCACCATACCAGGTGCCGGTGAAAGAGGACAAGGAGGAGAGCAGGAAGGCCAAAGGTGGCCTCCATTCTGAAGGTACACCAGACACTGTGTCCGGGGAGGTTAGGGCTCCCTCTTTCGGAGACAAAAGAGAAAGAGAAGCTGACATCCTTTCTCCTCATGGTAAGAAAAGGGCCGCCTCTGAAGGTTGGGAGTTAAAGGCTCCTAAGCGAGGTAAGACGCCCCTGACAGGCGGTTGGGGCTCGGAAGACGACGTCGTCGCACAGTTCCTCCGTAAGGACAAGCCTTCAGCCGAATCGTAAGTGAACAAGGGTGTTTTACGCATATCCCGTTCTTTTCCTATTACAAGGGTAACATCTAGAATATATGTTTTGCAGTCCGGCACGCAGTCTTCCTCAACAATCCTCTTCCTCTGGGGATCTACTTCCGGAGAAGATGGAAAGCGAGACGCCTCCACAGGCCTCCTCGCCCAATAAGGCGGACGGCTTCGAGGTGTCGTCCCGAAGGATCTCTCCCGATCAACAAGTGGTGCAGGGGATAATGAAGACGACGCCCGAAGGTGAAACTTCGGTCGCCCAGGGTCCGGGGTGTGCGGTCCCTACGGGGACAAAAAATAAAGGCCCCGGACTATCCGGTTTACAGCCGGAGACGACTCTAGGGTTGAGTAAACATATCCCTTCAAAGGGAGTCCGTACCCCTACAGCTGCTTCTAGGAATCCAGAGGCGCCGGATACATTGATGGACATGTTGTGATATGCGTCCGTCTCAGAGGAACATCGTACCTTGATGGGTACGGTGGTTGAGAGGATTCTGTCCGCGAAAAGCGGATTGAATGAAGCCTTCATGGGCCTGCTAAGAGGCTTCAAGGTATGTGATGTAATTTTTTCAATTGTGCTCTATACGGAAAAATGCACTTGTGCATAGATAGTAGCCCCTGAGACTCTGGTTGGCGTCCAAATGGAGGCAATCAGTGGATCGAAAAAGACATGCCGAGGAAATAATCTAACTAAGTGGAACACAGTCTGTTACATCCATGGCGATTGCCCACACTACAGAGGTTGCAGGTCTGAAGCAGAAACTTGATGTGGCGGACGATGATATCACGCTTATTAACAGGCGGCTCGACGAGGCGCAAGGTATGTTTTGTGGCGGCCAGTATATGTATGTATAATAACATGAGCACGAAGCTGAGGATTATATATTAAGACACGCACAACTGCAGATAGTGCTGCTGCGGTTGAGACCCTTCGGGCAGAGCTTGCCCGAGCCAAGGAGCAAGCCAGGATCAGTAATGTGGCTGCCAAGAAGGCAGTTGAGGAGTTAAAAGCCGAACAGGCTGCTCGGCGCCAGTGCAAGGAGAGAATATCTTCCATAGAGCGAGATCAAAAGGATGCCACTGGCAAATGCCAAGCACTCGAGGAGGAGAACAAGGCCAAAGGGGCCAAACTCGAGAAGGCTTTACGAGAGGCGAAAGAAGCACGATCCGAGTCGAGAGCGGCTCAGGAGGAGATCCGGCAAGCCTAGGAGATAGCGGCCGGTAAGCCCTTTCTATTATGGACTAAATTCGGTGATCGAAGTATGCCCCGCTTAATCAAATGTGGAGCTCTCCAGACGCATTCCAGGATTTGCCGAAGAGTGCCTCCGATGCGGCGCAGTTTTACTAAGCGCAAGAAGGGTATGCAACAGAGAAGCTTTTCTGGTCACAATTCGGCATGCCAAAGCACCCGCTGTTGCTGAACAACAGATGGCCCAGTGGGCCGAGCTCCACAAGATATCCGGTTCTGCCATAAAGGACGTCGTGGTCCGGCTGTGGCCGACTGAGCCAGTTCCGAATAGCTATTTCGGTTTGGTGCAGCGACTTGTGGATGTGGTGCCTCGTATCAACGCCGTGAAGCGATCAGCGTGCACTGAAGGTGCACGGATGGCCTTTGCCCGTGTCAAGATGTATTGGGCGAAGATGAAGGCCACCGATATTGCAGCGAAGAGTCCACCCGGGGGCAAGGACAAACACACGCCGGAGCATTATTTTGAAGATGTCCTAGAAGGCGCCCGCTTGATAGAGGGTCAGTGCTTGAAGGATATGATCTTCGAGTGAATGTACCAAGATTGTAAAAATAATATTATGATATGTTAGGGCTATGTTTTTTATACTTTTGCCTAAAAGTTTTGGTTCCTCCTGTGCGGCCATTTTTGTATAATCTGAAAGTTTTCCAGTCGTCGGGTTCGGCCCCCTCGCATAAAATACGGGGTGTTTAGAAAAGCACTTGATCACTCTTGACCCAACGTCTTGGTCCGTGAAGGAGGTGTCAATGCGGCAAACTAGGCAATCAGACTATAGGGCTTTAACACTTTCACTTAGCCGTATGAGTTTGACGGTGGGTCTATGATATAGCCCCTGGTATGTACGCGGTATCCCAATACGGTGCGTTACATAGGTGACCTTGAGAACGGTCCTTCGTGTAATACAGAAGAAATCGCGAAAGATTCTGATTAGTCATCGAGTGGTTGACCAGCTCTCGCCACATCATGACAGTCGGTTTTTGGCTTTCTCTACTGAGGTGCTTGACCAGATGATCTGGAAACACAATCACAGTAGTTCTCCCTTTACTACCCTAGCCGATAGAGCGGAATGTAAGGTAGTAAGCACATGAGTCGGGCAACCCAAGTATTGACCAAAGACATGATTCGGAGCTGATGCATATAAGGCCAAACTCGTGACGCTGACGTGTGCTATAAAGCTGTTTAGACTTGTTGGCAACTTATCCGTTCCCATATCAAGCCCTTGGCAATTTGTGCCGAGGTGCGTGTGTGAAATAAACGAAGAAGCAAAATTCAGTTTTTTGGAAAAAAGCGAATACTGAATACGGATTATGTTCACTGGAACCTGATTGATATGTCAATCACCATCTTATAGATAATAACGCCACAACCCAGGCTATTTGACATGCCAGGGGTAGAAGGCTGAGGGAAAAGGCACTTTACAGGCTCGAAGTAGAGAGTGCGGTCTACAAAAAGTTATTTGGACCTCCTGTCGCACGTCTGCGCCGCCTTACCTCGGTGAAAGGACTCCTTAACAGGAATAGCCTTTGGGTGAGTGTACGAAGCCAAACTCCGAAAGAGTCCGAGAGATGACCAGCCTGTGAGCCGCCTGTGGTAAGAGGTAAAAAATAGTTAGAAGATAAAAAGAGGCTATGGGAGTGCTTGTAGGCTTGTCTGTATTGTGCCTCCGCCGATGACCAGGGTATTTTAAGTGCATAATTATGTATGTGCAGTACAAACTTTGTAGGTATATGAGGCGAACGACGGAGGCCGAACTGCTAATCCAGCTCTGAGATTGATCGGTCCTGTTTGATAGGGACCGGCGGCTTAATGGCTGATGAGATACGCGGCTTGATGAGGCCGCTTTGTGCTTCGGCTGTAGTAGCCGTACTATGATCCTTTGTATGGAGGGAGCGTTCCGTATTTCCAGTCATTGTTATGACGCCGTGTGGACCGGGCATCTTAAGTTTTGCATGGACATAGTGTGGGACCACATTAAAACAAGCGAAAGCGGTACGCCCCAGAAGTGCATGGTAGCCACTGCGGAATGGGACAATATCAAAGGTCAAGCCTTCGCTTCGGAAGTTGTTCGGTGAACTGAAAACGACTTCCAATGTGATGGAGCCCGTGCAGTGAGCTTCTACGCCGGGTATTGCTCCCTTGAGGGTAGTTGTGGTGGGCTTGATTCTTGAAGGATCAATGCCCATTTTGCGGACAGTGTCTTGGTAGAGGAGATTAAGGCTATTGCCGCCGTCCATAAGGACTTTCGTGAGATGGTACCCATCGATAATTGGGTCGAGGACCAGAGCTGCTGAACCTGCGTGACGGATACTGACCGGGTGGTCCTTGTGATCAAAAGTGATTGGGCAGTCCGCCCATTGATTAGATTTTGGGGGGACCGGCTCTATAGCGTAGGCATCCTATAGCACGTGCTTGCGTTCCCCTATAGGGGTGTGCGTCACGTATACCATGTTTACTGTTTGTACTTCGGGGGGAAATTGCTTCTGACCCCCGGTGTTTGGTTGGCGAGTCTCTTCGTCATCACTGTCACTGGGCGGCCCCTTCCCCTTGTGTCCGGCATTGAGCTTGTCGGCTTGTTTGAAGACCCAACGGCTTCTGTTGGTATGATTGGCGGGTTTATCGGAGGTGCCATGAATCTGGCAGGGCCGATCCAGTATCTTGTCTAAATTGGATGGTCCGTCTTTGTTTGCCTTGAATGGATTTTTCCTTTGACCGGGTTTGGAGCTGCTGAATCCGGCATTGACCGTCGTGTCTTGCGTTCCTTCATTATTATTGTGACACTTGTGTTTATTGCGTCATGGCTTGCCGTTGCCGTCTCGGACTACGGAAGTGCCCGGATCGCTGGCGCTGTTGCTTCTAGGAGCGAGCCAGCTGTCTTCTCCCGCGCAAAAGCGGGTCATTAGAGCGGTAAGGGCTGCCATGGATTTTGTTTTTTCTTGACCGAGGTGGCGGGCGAGCCACTCGTCCCGGACGCTGTGTTTGAAGGCCGCGATGGCTTCAGCGTCCGGACAATTGACAATTTGGTTCTTTTTAATTAAAGAACCTAGTCCAGAGTTTCCTGGCTGACTCTTCGGGTTGCTGGATGATGTGACTTAAGTCATCGGCATCTGGTGGCCGGACATATGTACCTTGGAAGTTATCGCGGAAGGCGTCTTCCAGGTCCTCCCAGCTGCCAACGGAGTTCTCTGGAAGGCTGTTTAGCTAGTGCTGTGCTGGTCCCTTTAGTTTTAGTGGGAGGTATTTAATGGCATGGAGATCATCACCGCGGGCCATGTGGATATGGAGAAGAAAATCCTCAATCCATACCGTGGGATTTGTTGTTCCATCGTATGATTCGATGTTCATGGGTTTAAACCCTTCTGGGAATTCGTGTTCCATTACTTCATCAGTGAAGCAAAGGGGGTGTGCAGCGCCTCTATATCGGGCCCAGTCACGACGTGGATGGAGTTCATCTGCGGTTTTCGGCTCGGGCGTGGTTATGTTTGTCGCGTCCGGCTAGATGGCCGTCGTCGCGCGTCCGCGCACGCCCCTGCGATCTGTAGATCGATCTGGTCTGACCTGCTCTACTGTCCAGGTCCTGCCGTAGGTCGTATGTATGTCCGCGAGCTGTTTTATCTCTGCCTTTACGGTGATGTAGTGCGGGCTAGTGTTCGGCTTGAGTTGCCGCTTTGTCCTGGCCAAGTGGTGGTCGATCAGCCGCATTACGCGCTAACGGTCTAGGCTCCAGTGCCTCGTCGTCCAATTGAGGTAACAATTTGTGCTTCGGATAACTTTTGGTCGGCCGCTTGAGGCCGTATTCCTCAGCTGCTAGGACCTGAGTCCATCTATCATTGAGTGTATCCTATTCGGCTTGAAGCCGTTGCTGTTTCCTTTTCAGGCTCCTCGCGGTTGCGATGAGGTGTTGCTTAAAGCTTTCTTGCTCGAGGGGTTCTTCTGGCACGATGAAGTCTTCGTTGCCAACACTTATTTCATCTTCGGAGGGTGGCATATAGCTACTATCCTCCGAATCGTCGTTCCCAACTGGCTCGTCGAGGTTACTCTGCCCTTCCTCCCTGCCTTCCTATTTGGGAGCTGGTTCGATGAGGGTGTTTGAATCTTTGGCATTCTCCGGAGTATTATTTTCTCCGGTGCCAGTATTACTTTCTTTGTCACGGCGTGATTTTGAATGGCGCCACTGATGCCGCCGCTTCCGTGGTTTATCAGCGTTGTTGTCCTTAAACGGATCCTTACCGCCGTCCTCGCCGTCGTCTTTGGATGTATCCACCAGATATATATCGTATGTGGAGGTGGCTGCCCAGCGTCCAGTATGCGGTGGGCTTTGGGCCTTATCCTCTCTGGCGTCATCGTTCACACCGTCGATGTCTTCGGAGTCGTAGTCGAGCATGTCGGTTAAATCCTCGACAGTGGCTATAAGGTGGGTGGTGGGTGGGAGAAAAAATACCCTGCTCTCAGCCCCTAGTCCGGGCTGGGCATAGTTCGGATGTTGCTCCTCTGCAATGACAAGGGATCGGATTAAGTCCAGAGCCTTGCTTAAAGGCGAGGTTTGTTCGGAGAGAGGAAGATCCACGGAGTACGGCGCGGGGGGGGGGGGGTACTCCCCGGCCAGACTCACATGGTGCTGACTCCGAGGATTCGGAGCCAGTGCCCGGGGAGGGGTATGGCTTCATGATGGTTGCCAGTGACGCCACTTCATCCGACTCTCCCGTACTAGGTTTCGTGGTCGCAGACAGTCCGGCGAGCTCGAGAAGCCAATCTTCGGACATGGCGATGCACTCCGGATCTAAGGCCAGAGCGGGAGTTGGAGTTGTGAATCCTTGGAAGGTCAAGTCTCCCCGGACGTCAGTGATATAGCCCAGGTACCCAAAACTAATTCGGTGACCTGGGGCGTAGCTATCGATCTGCTCTAGATGGCCAAGCGAGTTGGCCCGCAGTGCGAAGCCGCTGAATACGAAGATCTATCCGGGGAGAAAAACTTCCCCCTAGACAGCATTGTTGTAGATGATTGACGGGGCCATCAAACCTCTTGAAGATGATGCAGCGGAACTCTCAATGAAAGCACCAATGTCAGTGTCAAAACCGGCGGATCTCGGGTAGGGGGTCCCGAACTGTGCGTCTAAGGTCGTTCGTAACAGGAGACATGGGACACGATGTTTACCCAGGTTCGGGCCCTCTCTATGGAGGTAATACCCTACTTCCTTCTTGATTGATCTTGATGAATATGAGTATTACAAGAGGTGATCTACCACGAGATCGTAATGGATAAAACCCTAGAAGTCTAGCCTGTATGAGTATGATGATTGTCCCTATGGACTAAACCCTCTGGTTTATATAGACACCGGAGGGGACTAGGGTTGTACAAAGTCAGTTACAGAGAAAGGAATCTTCATATCCGGACGCCAAGCTTGCCTTCCACGCCAAGGAGAGTCCCATCCGGACACGGGTGAGAGTATTCGGTCTTGTATCTTCACAGCCCATCAGTCTGGCCCATGTCAAACAGGCCGGACGCCCGAGGACCCCTTAGTCCAGGACTCCCTCAGGAACCATATCTGCAGTCAACGCCATCGTAGAAGGGATGACACCAGTCACCAAATGGATGATTCAATTCATGGGACCTTTTGTAGCAATTCACCTAAAATGAAGAATTGTCCCATGAGCTAGCAGCTTCTTCTTCATTTTTAAGAAAAGGGCTCCAGCCCCGGTTCCATTTCCATCAGAAAACGAAACCCACAGAGCTTCTTCTTCATTTGTTGCAATAAAATTGAGCAACATCAAGGTTGGTTGTGAAGCTCTTGGAATGTTCAACTATAATTTGGATATCATTTGTGCAGTTCAACTAAGATCAAGCATGAAATGTATATCTCTGTTTGCACAAAAAAGGTGGAAAGGAGGGTGACTAACAAGTGATGAAACATACATCAAATGAAAAGAAGCATGTTCCTTATCTGAATGGCAATCCTACAAGGACAGTAGCAATTTCTAAAGCAGCATCATTGCTAGATATTAGTGTGGGCATTAGGATTAACTATGACAACCATTAAATACGACATTACTTTAATGGTGCCATTGCTTCATTTTACCAGCTACATCACATTAACTGCTGCTACAGAGTTGGTATTTGGGCACGGGAGAGTAGGCGGACCAGTACAATTGCATTTCTAACGAAAAGAAGCAACTTATCTTAATGTGAAATTTAGCAGGACATGAAAAAAAGTGCCATTGATTCATATTACTGGAGGCATTACATTGAAAACAACATTGGTTTAACGTGTCCTTACTTTTAACAGTGCGACTGCTACATTATACCAGTGGCATTACATAAGAGTGGCTTGGGGCAACAAACATCAGAATAGGATATCTGGGTTGGTCCCATTTTTGTTCGGTATAGCCACCTTATACTGTGTGTGGCTAGCAAATCTAGTGCTGGACTTACTCTGTTGACTTGTCCCCCAGTCCCCACTTTCTTTCCTTTTTCAACCAATAGATCGGGTTTATATTGAGTTTGTACTGCGTTTCCCTTTATTTCCCTATTAGACCAAGTGACCAGTTGGATAGCCAGTCTCTCCTACTTTTCACCCCCACTATTTCCTCTTTCAACCAAGTCCTAGATTCAGGTAACAAATCTTCCCCCACCCCACCCCCTTTGTTCCTTGTTTGAACCAAGTAGTACTACTCCCTCCGTTCCCAAATATTTGTCTTTCTAGACATTTCAAATGGACTACAACATACGGATGTATGTAGACATATTTTAGAGTGTAGATTCACTCATCTTGCTTCGTATGTAGTCACTTGTTAAAATCTCTAGAAAGACAAATATTTGGAAACAGAGGGATTAGATTCGAGTGCATGAACTAGTTTTACCTCTTAACAGTAAAAATTTAGGTGGCTTTCGAACAACCGATCGATCCTATCTACGAGGGGCCCTGAGAAATAGTAAAAGATACAAATGCAGCGACGCCAGGAGCTCGGGAAGTAGAGCAAGGCCGCTTTTGAAGGAAGTTATACCTGAGGGTCGCCGGGATGTCGCTAGGTGGGTGGCGGGAGGCCGGATCTGCCCACACTACGGCAGCGAGGAACAAGGGGACGGAGGCCCTCCCTAGCCAGCGGTGCTTGGGAGAGAACGACAAGGCACGCTGATCGGGACGCGCCGACAGTGGGTAAGAGTCGTCGCCGAGGATGACCGCGTGAATGTTGCACCTTCTCACCTTCCCCGGCGGAGAGGATCTGGCTGGATCTGTGACCATCGGTGAGCAGAGAGAGAGAGTGTGGCCACCGCTGTCGTGTTTAGATCTGGAGAGGACGAGACAGTGTGAAGAGTGCAACACTACCAAGCAAGCGCGGAGGCTCCTGCCTATATATTGGAGTAGTTTTCTTTTGTGTACCGGAGCCGGCTTGACCTCGTCAATGACTGTCGAGAAGTCTTCACGCACGTGCCCCGGAGGCGCAGTTGTCGTCATTTTGATCTGAAGCACCAGATTATAACATATAACATGAAAAAATGCCACATGACAAGAAACCATAACCTCACTGCCCAAGGAGACAACATGAATCCCGACGGACAAACTAGACGAGGATCAAAGCTCAAATTAAAGATAAACTCGTAGAAAAGGGGTCCATCGATAGATGTCCTAATTAACATAGCCAGCTTGACCTAGATGGCAGCCGAGTAGTCTTGGTGCATGTGCCCCCAATGACCAACGCTTTGGAGGAACTCACTTTTCACTGTTTAACCCTCGCAGTGATCCGAAGCACATGACACATAATACTGCGAGATGACAAGAAACCTTTTTTTAGATTTCTCATCAAAACTACAGCCCTGTACAACACAGCCTGCACGATATGTAGACGATAGCCAATCCAGCGGTGTCTGCTGGAGTCTGGTCACATGCATGGACGAACTAATCTTCCGTGTCATGCAGGGATCGTCCAGGCACCAACATCTGTACAACACTTCTCTTGTACTATCGCTCGTCTCTCTCTTCTATTAACTCACACGACTTGCGGGGCCGGGGAGTGTGCCTATGGTCGGTTCTCAATTGCGGTCCCACATGTGTGTGCAAACTCAATATGACGCGCGTACCATTCGGAGAGCGGCGTGCCAGACCGACCGACCGTCTGGGGTGCGACACGAACGCCACGGGCGTGCTGTATACTCCTTACATGTGTACCACCCTTTTCTTGAGGCTTTGCTCCATGGCGCAATCCATGGATACAAAATTAGTATACTGTACTATTTACTAGTAAGTTGCACGTGCTTTGCACGCTAACCTATAAAGCACGCGCTTAACTGATGGATTATCAACGGAGCACATTGGAGAGTTTTATATGTTCGTATTTGGAAGCTCATCTTCAATGCTTGCTACTCCACTGTCTTGGATTCCAATGCCCATTTTCTTGGTTTGCCTTCGTCTTTGATCAAGCTCACAGTTTGGAAAGCTTGGGCACCTTCGAAGTGCAATTTTTTTGCTTGGCAAATGATAAATTATAAAAAAGAGGATAGCCTAATTGTAGCTTTTGCCATCTTTGCAAATGTCACATGGAGACCTTGGGACACATCCTATTCCAATGCAAATATACATAAAGAATTTGGTGCATGATTAAAGATTGGCTTGGAAAAAAGGACCTCGACCCCCGAAATTGGCATCATTCAACTCCACCCACCTTTGGTGGACCAAAGCGATCGACTCAAATGAGCAACCAAACGATGCCATGGCTTGTCTTCTTAAGCGCATGTCATGGGAGATTTTGAAAGGAATGCTCGAGTTTTTTGCAATTTTGCATCTTTGCCTACATCTATATTTGGCAATATCAAGAGAGAGGCTAGGTTGTGGTATATCACCGGGGTGAAACACTTAGGGGCAATCATTCCTGGAGAGTAGTTTTTTTGCGAATTTCCTGGAGAGTAATCTATTTGCTCCTTTTTGAATATGACCTTGTACATGCTCTTTACTCCTTGCTCATTTAATGAAAAGGCAAAGCTTTAGCCTTGCTTAATAAAGCCTTTACCATCTAAAATACTTCATCGGTTCCTAAATATATGTCTTTTTAGATATTTCAACATGGACTACATACGGAGCAAAATGAGTGATTGTACACTCTAAAATATGCATATATACATCCGTATGTAGTTTTTATTGGAATCTTAAAAAGACTTATATTTAGGAGCAGAGGAAGTATGAGATGGTGAGCATATTAGAATAATGTGAAGCATCTATTTAGTTTCTTCTATGTTTATGGATTGGTAGAAATCTCTCTCTTTGCTTAGAAAAATGTGACTTGTACACGCTAGCTAGATTAATTTCCCGCATACCCTTTTTCTACGACGGGTGAATCGTAGTACTCTTAGTGATGTGACAAGACAGGTACCGGCTCAGTGAAGCTAAAAAATCCATCCATTGGGACCGGCTAGACCACAGACGGGTAAGTTTCTGGAACAACCTTCTAGCTTCTATATTTTTAAGGGAAATATCGTATAGCTTCTAGGTGGTTCCCGCAGCTGGGTCAGTGTGGACCTGCGACTCACGGCAGGAGAGGCGAATCCAGCACATGTTAGCCGTTGGATACGTAGCGCTGACGATTGATGAAAGGTAGATGTCAACGTAATGTGGGAAATCAACGGCTCCAAGCACCTCAAAAGCGTTTTGGCGGGAAGCTAGGGGGGGGGGAAGTGGTAAATCCAAATTCAAAACTGCTACACTATAGTAGTAGAGAAGAGATAGAGAAAAGTCGAGGGCGAGGCTTTTCCTGCGCGGTAGGCGGGGCAGTTCCGCCTAGTCGGTTCGACAGAGATGCGAGAAGATGAGGGAGTAGGCTGCTGCTAACGTAGGGATGTGTGATTTGACAGCGAGTTACTGCTGGACAGGTGGGGCCCCGTGATTTGACTTGCCATTATCATTTTAACTGCGGCGCTATGACCGGCGTGAGTCTCCCAATTCCTGACCACCTCCATGGTATACCGGTGCCTCTCCCAATGCTCCACCATGTAGAGCCCACTCCTCCACTTTTTCCTTGCCTCTTTCCTCCACATATGCAAAAATGCCATGTAAGCGGGCTTATAGCCCACTATTGTACTTGCTCGTACAGGTGCTAAGCCTGCCACATAGGCATAAAGTCTGATGTGGCAAGTTAATTAAGAAGAGAGAGACTAGTTTCGTGACCCCAGGAAGAAATGGTGCTAAGCGCGTGTACCTAGGTGAAAAGACAATTTTGAGTCTATAGCTAATTAAATGAAGCAAACTTAGCAACAAAAACTAAGCACCTATGCATTGGGGACTTGAGTTGCTAAGCCATTTAATGCCCTTAGCACCTCATCTAAGCACCATTTCATTGGAAGAGGTCACTCCCTGGCAAATGCAATAAATACTACGAAGAAAGAGATAGAGAGAAGTAAAAAATACTCTTATAGCCAACCTTATAGCTAACCTTGTTGTATGAGTGACTAAGTGATGAGTATGTATGACATGCCAACATCAGATAGCCTAACGCACCGTGTTAAATCTCCAAGAGAGCGACCGCGCGAGCGAGGAGACGGTCGTGGTAGGCGTGACCATGATATGGGCTGCTGGCAGCCCTTGGATCTCAGATCGAACGGTCGCATGCTAACTTGTTGAAAATTTCCAGAATAACCCTCCAGGATAGGATATTCACCAATAGGTCTAGAATCACGTCATGCAACCGTTCAATCTCAGATCCAAGGGCTCTGGGAAGCCCGTATCATGGGAGAATGGATAGCTTCGTATCACCTGTAATTTTCCCGGCGCTTGACATGACATCGAAAGCCATTTAATTGGGCATCGAGTAGACATGACATCTAATTGGGCCCCATAGTACTGTGCAAGAATCCATTTATCCACTAGGCAAGCCACTACCCTGCCATTCGCACGCCCCACTCAGCATTTTTACAATCGAAAAACCGCTAGCAGTTCGCTCCTACTCATCCCGGGACGTCCTTTAACATTACAGCAGTTCGCTCCTAGTAGTCTCGTCCTTTCTCATTACGGCAGCTCCACTAATCCTAACCCTCCTCCCAAATCCATGGCGTCCCAAATCTCCATGATCAGCGATGAGTACAAGGTTAGAACCATCACCGGCGAGGAGTTCGATGTCATCTACATCCGTTCTTCCACGACGGTGAAAGGATGCCTTGCTTGCTTCAGGCACATGTTCAAAAACTCAAATGATGAGTGGATCGCTAGGCTAGATGTTGAGTACACCACAGCCCTGGGAAAAGAGAAGAATCTAAAGGAGGAAGAGAAGATGAAGCCCGCCGTGATCCAGGTTTGCATGCATAACTTGTGCTTGGTCTACCACATATGCCATGCCGACGTTGAGTGCGAGGAATTTAAGAAGTTCCTCGCGAGCGACCTAGTCAAATTTGTTATTGTAGACTTCACGACGGACACAAGAGTCCTGGGTCGGATAGGCCTCGTTGTAGGCAAGCCCTTCGACCTCTAGAAGAATGGGCTGGTGCCCTCCCGTGATCGGCCTTCAATGCTGACCCTGGCAGGAGCCATGGTTCATCCTTCGTACGACAAACTGAAGAAACCTCCGCCCAAGTTTCATCGTCATGCATGGCAGTGGTATGTACTAGATATAGACCACATCCAGTATGCTGCAATGGATTCCTAGCTTTGTTTCAATATCTACAAGGGTTGGATGAAGAGCAAGAGCTAAGTGTGCGGTTCAAGCAAAGAAGTATCAGACAAGAGGAAGAGGGACAAAGATGATGTCGAGCACGTGGACGAGGAGTCCGAGTAAGGTGGCAGTGTCGTTGCTCATGGTGGTTCTAATGCAGTGTCTACCGGATTAGTTGCTTAGTTTAATTTCAGGGGTGCTTAGTTTTATTTGAGGGGTGTGTTGTGCTGAGCCCCCAGCAGAACTATGTTATGTTCCTTCTCGTTACTTTAACTCTTCAGTACGTACATACTAGTATTTCATACAGTTCATCTTTTAGTTGGTAGTACTACCACTCGTTTCTTCACATTATATACATACAATATATATGGCCAACATCATATAGCCAGCAGTTTAGTTGTCAAAGAATTTCAGGGTCTTAGTTTTATTTGATGGGTGTGTTGTGCTGGACACCATTATTGTGACTCAAATATCTTTTGCCATGTTATAATGACATAAATACCTATGGACCAACATGCCATCTCTCCCTCCATCTCACTACAGTACAATAAAGTGTGGGGCCTACTTGATCCCCACAGCGTTCTTATTTTCCTGTAAAATTATTCGCTTGGTTACTCCTGACAAGCGGGGCCACACTTATCATTGTGAGATAGAGAGAATCGGCTTATTTTTGTCATATAACATGGTCAACGGGTTTGACGTGAAAATAACAATGTCTAATGGCATTTTTGAGCAAACATCTAACGGAACGATGGCATTTTTGAGATATCTAATTGCATTTTTGAGCAAGCATCTCATGGATCGATGGCATTTTTTAGTTGTAACTTCTAATGGCAAAACTGAGTAGTGATACACAACTAGTGCATAAATAATAAGAACCAAAGAATTAAATAGGTATGCTAATTCCTTCAATATAATTTAGCATCCCATTTAAGCACGTACTAGCTTTTTTAATAGTACTATATACATAATTTGGCGATGAGCGCTCTCTATATGTACCACCTTTTTTCTTGAATTTCATCTTGTTAGCTTTGCTCCATGGCGCAATCCATCGATACTACTATTGTACAAAAGTATACATTTTTTAAAAGGCTAGAGGGCGGGGCAGTCTCAATTGGTCGGTTTCACGAGAGGCGAGGGCCTTTGTTCTGATTTGATGGCTCATTACTGCTGGAAGGTGGGGCCTTGTGATTTGACTGCTTGTATAAATGTTGCCGACGACCTGAGGAGGAGCAAAGAACCATGCGGTATACTCAAGTTTTCCACTGGAGTACTAGTACGATGGGGGAGCAGGAAACACGGCAACCCAGTGCCATATGGCGATAAAAAATGATCTAATTTGCTAGTCATCGATCCCACAGCACCGCTCATCATTAGCATTGTTCTATTCATGCCTCGCAGAGAACATGACACGTGCAGCGAAACACCCGAAGTAAAAGAGGGAACACAGGAGAAAAAGAAGAAGGAATATTATCACCCCAAAAAAGAAGGAAGACGCACACACAAGTCTGGGGCGCTGCTCTCTACTACATGAAGGGTTGCTGGCCGCGGAGTCGTAACTGCTTCTTCATCGCCACCACGCCCTCCATCTCCTTGCACATCTCCTCCGCCATCTTCATCATTCTGTCCATGACGTGGGATTTCTCGACGCGAGCCTTCATCATCTGTTCCACGGCCGCATTATGTACCTTGACAGCAGCTGGGTGCTCGATGCGGAGCTTCGCCAACTCCTCCTTCTTTTCCATGACGAGGGCCTGCAGCATCTTCATTGAGGAACTAGTATTCTCATCTAGCTTCTTCCAGCTGGCGTTCTCCTCCTTCAGCAGGTCGAGCTCGTGGCAGAGATTCACCTTGTCCTCCTGAAGTTGTAGGATCTCGCCGGTCGCCTTCTTATCCGATGCAATGATCTTCTTCAGCAGCATCACCAAGCCGGCGGTCAACTCCCCCTGCTCATTGAGCTCAGCGGGCATGTCGTCAAGGCTCTCCTTCAGCAGCTCCACCAAGCCGTCGATGAACACCTCCTGCTTATTGAGCTGATCGGGCATGTCGTCGAGGGATAAGGACTCCAGTGCCGCCATCTCGGCATGTTCGCCTCCGCGGCTAGGGCGCTCCTGGGAGCCCTCGCCTCCGCAGCTAGGGCGCTCCTGGGAGCCCTCGCCTGCCCGTGGGAGATCTTTCGAGGTCTCTGCGAGGCGGCAAGCCCTCTTTTTTTCCGCGGCCTTGGTTGCCGCTCCCTTGTTACGAGTAGTTCTCGACCTAGAGCTCTGCACACCGGCCATGGCAAGGACGGACGAACAAGAAAGACTAATGAGGAGGAAGAGGTAGAGTGATTTTTGGCTAGGTACTAGTTCCCCTTTTTATAACCTAGTACTAGCACTAGTACTAGTAAAACCTGCATAGTGGGAAGTGGGAACACGTTCAGGTTTTATACATACTAGGGTGTGAGCAGGTTTGCACTTAATTATACTGTACACTTTGGAATGTGATGGGAACAAGCTAAAGATTAATTGATGGTTTTGGTTTCGAGGCCCGAAACGGCTCCCGATGAGTTTCCTAGAACACAAATTTCAACTACTCCGTACTACTGGTCAAATACGGCTGCACAAGTCAGTGATGTATAACTAGTCGTACATGTCAGACCAAGCCGATGCGTGTCCCTGGTCTGACCGGCCGTCTATTGGTGCGACCTACCCTAAGTATTACACGATGGAGACTTTTGGTTGTGGCTTCGGGTGATTGTCACGACTAAGAATTCAAAAACTAGTGATAAATCAATTACCATCTTTTTCCAAACGACCAAGTATTTTCACAGTAATACAATACATATAGATGGAGTGATTGTCACGGTTGCAACCCGCCATGGCGCCGCAAGTTCACTGCAGCAGCAACTGAGTAGGTCAATGCATCGCCGGCGGGGAAGGAGGGCATCTCACCTCGCGTACGATGCATGCCTAGCGGCGCCGCCGCAACTTGTCCGGCGATTTGGCTTCTCCTACCGCCCATTTGAACAGTTGCACCGGCTGCTCATGCCATTCAGTAGGCATGCACGTTCTTTCCTCCGCCGTTGACTCTGTGAATATGATCTCTGCCATTAGCCCTAGCTCAAAATCAATGCGACGCTGCCAGATGCTGACATCCCTCAGCATCTCTCCCCTGAGATCGACTTGCGCCTCCGCCTTGTGCTGCGCCAGGCGCAGCTCCATGGAACTTCTCTCCAATCGATGCGACGCTTCCTCGATCAGATTTTCCCTTGCTGCCCACCACCTGAAACGCAGCCCTGGCATGTCCTCCGGCACCACCAATCTGTGATTCCAGAGCAATGGGTCCCCTCTAAAACACATGTGGGTTTCGCTCAAAGGCGGCAGTGTTGCGGGCCGCAGCGAGAGAGCAGTCCGCGGGATCCTGGGATCTAAGGGATTATCCATGGCGGGATCCGGTGGGCGAGGCGGGGAGGCGAGCCTAGGCGCTGGGAGAGCCCTACGAGGCTAAGATAAAGATAGTAGTACTACTCCACTCTGTCCATATTTAAATACAAAGGCCACCAACAGTAGCCCTGGCAAAAATTGATCATGCTGCCTGCGTCCTGGTTTATTAGCCCCATTTTTCTGTGCCACTTTTTATGACATGCATAAATATTATGTTACTTAAAAATATGGTCAAAAATTGTCACGAAATACAAAGGAGACCAATGGAAGTAGCAACCCATGATTTAACTACTCGCATGCACGCAGTGGAGTAGTAATGTCTTTCTTCCTCCCTCACGTCCACTCAATTTGCATGCGTTGTATTAATTGACCATCAATGAAGTGAAGGACTTTATACGCGTAAAAAATTATCACATGGGTTGGATCTTCGTACAAAAATGCGTCCGCCCGTGTACCCGCATGTGCGTGCGGGGGAATGAGTATGTGCGTGGTGTGTGTGCACATCTTCGCTTCGTGCATGTACTGCTAGTGTGCCTCAGAGAGGATGAGTACATTGTTCTGGAACCAGCAGCACGTCACTGTGATCAATTCACACAAGGAGGTCGCGACAACGCCTCCACATGTGCCACGTGGCTTCATGAACTAAAAGAGAGACACTGTGTAGCGTGCCATTGGAATTCTATTTTATGTGTTTTGCACATACTCGAAGTACTAGTAAGATACACGTGCATTGCACGCATCAGATTTGGCAACCAAATTATGAATAAATACCACACTATAGCATGTAAGCTTTGAGTCATATATGCATGATGTAGATGTTCGTTTAATTCTTATAGTTCATCTCATTCAAAATCAATTAGTTTTTATAAAAAAGCTAGGGCCTCTTTGATTCGTAGGATTTCCAAAATGCGGGAATAGGAAAAACATGGGATTAGAGTGGAATGTCGTCTTCAATCCTACAGGATTGTACGAGTGTTTGATTGTGCATAGAAAAAACATAGGATTCTTTCAAAGAGGTTTGAGTGGATGGAATGTTTCCTATGAAATCTAGTGCAAATGAATCCTATGGAAAAATTCCTATGGTTTACAATCCTAGGAATCAAACAACCAAGATAGGAAAAATTCCTAAGGATTAGAATCCTCCAAAATTCCTTTGAGAATCCTCTGAATCAAAGAAGCCCTTAATCTATTTTATGATTCATGGAATTGTGCGTTGTAAACCATAAAGTAAAAACAAATAATGGCAATTCAACTAGAAAAAAAGTTTAGGCAATTATGATACGGAAGATTCTAGAACAAAGGAGAAGCACTTGTGTTTTGAGGTTTGTGCATTATGCTTAAGTTCAACCATGGAGTCTCCTAGATTGTACATGTGGCAAAATCTGGTGGGGGGCTAGAAGATGGTGCGAGGGGCCAAGTGGGGGGAGACTATGAAGGAGTGCACAAGTGCGAGATCGATATTTAAAGAGAGGGGGTGAGAATGTGCGCTGTTGCGCGCAGTGGCGGAGCCATGAAAAATAAATGAGCTAGGGGGCCAAGCATTGCTAATCCTTTACGAGGAGGGCCAATTCATCAACTTAAACCATTTTACCAGCAATTGTCTAATGATCACATTCATATTGGCCTCAATATATAGTGATGTTAGCACTACAAAAAAAGACACATCCGTGACATTTTGGGCCGAACAATTTTTTTTTCTGTCGTACTTATGACACTTCTATGACAATAATTGTGACAAAACCCGGTATCATCATAGATGTGGTGGGATCCTACTTCTATGACAAAAAATCATGACAGAAAATGGGCTTTTCGTCTTGGGCGGGCCGGAGATGCAGCTGCATGACATTCTTTGGGTCGTCCACGACGGAAAAAACCGTGGTAGAAGCGAGGGCAAGGAAAATATCGGGGGAGTTCCCGGTTACGGTGGGTGGTCGAGGGCCGAGCGATGCGCGTTTCTCTTGTATGTACGCGTGTGTGTGCGAGGCGTTGCGCTCTAACTGAACCCGAGCGAGGCGTTGGGCTCTAACTGAACCCGAGCAATTGCACTGCAGGCTACGCGTTAACCCGAGCGATCGATCGATCCCTTGCTGTTAACTGAACCCGATCGAGCGATTCCTTCGCCACTGCTGCTAACTGAAGCCGATCGATGCTGCCTCTGGATGAACAGTGAGCATTGTTGGGGGGTTTGGATGAATAGTTCCCGGTGGGGGTTGGATGAACAGGACCCCGTGGTAGTAGAGGCCGTTGCCGCTGGATGAACAGTACCCCGATCGATCGAGCCAGTGGATGAACATGACCCAGTGGAGGGCTGGATGAACAGGACCCCGTGAAGGGCTGGTTGAACAGTAGCCGGTGGAGGGCTGGTTGAACAATAGCCGGTGGAGGGCTGGATGAACAGTAGCCCGTGGAGGGGTGGTTGAACAGGACCCCCATGGAGAGGGCTGGTTGAACAGTAGCCGGTGGAGGAGTGCGCGGTGGAGGCTGGATGAACAAGAGCCCGTGGATGAACAGTCGCAGGTGGAGGCTGGAAGAGGTCGATGGTGGATGAACAGTAGCCCGTGGAGGCTGGAGGAGGTCGACGGTGCATATGAACAGTATCCCGTGGAGTCCCGTTTTGCGGTATGCCACACCCCTCCCGATGAACAAGACCCCCGTTTCGACCGTAGCGCTCCAACACAAGTCCATTTCCTCCATTTTGCGGTACGCCACACCCCTCCCAATCAACAGGACCCCGTTTTGACCGTAGGAGGTCTATTTCCTCCGTTTTGCGGTACGCCAGACCCCTCCCAACGAACAGGATCCCGTTTCCACTGTGGCCGGTCGAACACAAGGCCGTTTCCTCTGTTCTGCGGTACGCCAGGCCTCGTTCCCATCGCCTGTTCCGTCCAAGCCGGTTGGCTCCCGATGAACAGCATGCATTCCGTTGCCTCCCGATGAACACGACGCATTCCGTTGCCTCCCCATGAACACGACGACGGTGCAGTTTCTCCGTTCTGACCCAGCCATGTACCCGAGCCCTGGCCGTACGTATGCGCGAGTAGGCGTTCGAGACCCCGCCCGTATGTACGTACGTGGCCGTATTTTCTTTCTTGCACCCTGGCCGCTGTACGTACGTGTACATGCTACGTGCGCGCCTCTACTACGACACGTGCCCTTCCTTGCACGGCCACAGTTCATCGCTGCAGCCTGCAGAAAGACCGATCGACCAGTATGTACGTACACGTTCGCGACCAGAATGACAGCGCTATGTATGCTTCGACCGGGTGGGTCCCGACTGTGAGGCACTTCCTTGTGTGCGAAGATGTAGCTGGTGGGTCCCAGCAGTCAGGGGGCGAATCGTTTTTTTTGCCTGTAATACGGACGCATTTCCTTGCGTGCGAAGATGTAGTTGGTGGGTCCCAGCAGTCAGGGGGCGAATCATTTTTTTGCCCGTAATATGGACGCACTTCCTTGCGTGCGAAGATGTATCTGGTGGGTCCCAGCAGTCAGGGGGAGAAAACATTATTTTTCAGGGTAAGAAGGTTCCAGTTGCATGCATGCGTCCATGGGCATGGTGCGTCCCCACTGTCAGCCTGTCACATACAGTCATCTTCCAATGACTCTCGGTTGTTGACCACGTTGACCACACCGTGCCGAGCGCACCAAGTCCAGTGGACGATGGCGAGGCCCTAGACTGGAATGACCCGGAGATGGGAAGACGCGGTAGTGGAGTCGCCGATGGAGAGGAGTGGGAAACTTGACTGGTTCGGGTGCGCGGCAGCACTGCCGCGGTGCCGCCCACGGGAGACAGGAGCAAGAACAGAGGTTGAAGAAGGAGCACGGCTGTTGGATTAACATCCAGCGGTCCAGCTGCTAGAATCATTTATTGATTAAGTTGACAAAGCCCTGCGTACACGTCCGCTTAGTAGGCCCACAAGTCAGCCACCAAATCTGATGGGTCCCAGCTGTCAACGGGAGGAATAATTTTTTTCGCATAACAGGGAGGCACTTCATTATGTTTATGCATCCAAATGATTAAGATCACAGCAAATATCATCCATGGATGAACTTTAATTACCTAGGGTACAGACTGGTAAGTGGTGTTCAGTCGGAGGTACTTCTTGCTAAAATTAATGCTTGTACGAGTAAACTTTCGAGTACATAAGAGGCAGCACAGACAATCTGAACTTTTCTTGTAGGTTTATCCTCAAATAGTGACCTCGTGCCGAGGGAGGTTTGAGCAACTTGGCCACTGCTTTCATCCAACTAGTTTACTGGCTCATCTTGGTCCTGTAGCTCGCCAAAATTCTACATTGCAGACAAGAAAGGTGGCGGTTGAGAAATTGAACCACCCAAATTTTTTGTGCAGTTCAACTGAAACGGAGCATCCCTGGCGTGCAGACTGATTAAGTGCCAGATGAATATATGCGTCAACCAACTTGTCTGGAATCTTTGGACTCCATGCCATACAGTTCGCTACCACATGTGCCGATAACCAAAAGGCACAAGTTGGGACCAAAGACTGGACCGCATTTTTCTGGGCTATGTGCCAAGCAATATTTTTGGCGTTCACTCTCCTAATACTTGAAGTTTGACAGCTAGTTGACGCCAATTGATACTCAAAAGAATATAGGCACTTCTTCTTGTCAACATCGATGCTTGTCTGAGTGAACTTTGGAGTACATAGCAGCAGCATAAGTACCTGTCCATCTGATCTTTTTGTGCAGTTCTACTGAAATCACCCAATGTAATGATTTGCCTGCGAGTTCAGGCTCCAAGTTATTCCTTTATGAAATCGGCAAACAGTAGCACAATACCAAATTACCAATACATATGACAAGCACAATAATTAGGATAAAGACCAGTACCAACCAGTGTGAGGTAGCATATCAATTACTATTTCCTTTGACTAGAAGCTGAGATAAACCAAGCGACTGACAACAAAGGAAGAATGCAAGCCGAGGTTAGCGACTGACAGGAAAGGAAGGAAGCCGTCGAGGCAATGAAGCACCCGAAGTTTTTGTGCAGTTCCACCAAAATCGAGCATCCCTGTTGGCACATATATTGAGAGAGTGAGATTACTGGAATAGTGGGACTAGTTGATGAGACATACACTAACAAATAGAAGCACCCTCGTTATCTTAATGGGTAAAGTTAGCAACATAGTAGTCCTGCTTAAAGAGAGGTATTTGTTTATTTAATCAGTGCCAATTAGCTCAACACTCAAAGCATTGCCATGTATCATAGGTTGCAAAACTTTAACGTGCAAAGATAAAGGAGTTTCTCATGACAGTAGCACGATACAAATAGAGATGACAGCAAACTAATATGGATGAAGGCCATAGGCCGGTACCAACCTGAGCAAAAAAGCTTATTCATGTAGTCCCAGAAGAGATGATAAAGCACTCACTGGAATCACTCAATAGTATATATTTTTGTGCACTTCAAATGTATAGTTGAAATCACTCTTGTTTACCAGTGCTGAGATTATATCGAAAGATTATCAAGAACTTCCAGTAGATTTAAAGCACTGGATGGGATACAGTTCATTGTATTGTCTTGTGTAGTTCCACTAAAATGTATGATTGGCACAACATGATTCCTGTTTGCACAAGTAGGCACAAGGTGAAACCTTCATTAGCTTAGTGAGAAAGGATAGAAAGACATTAGCATACTACTCTAATAGTAGCATCAAATTCATCATGGACAATACGCAGAAGTGGAAGGGCTCCCTGGAGGATCGTCTCACATGTAAGGTAGACATTGCCGGAGCCCTTGAATGCCCTCGACTGAGGCCTCGGCTTCAGCAATATCACCTTGGCACTGTTTATTCTTCTTCTTCTTCCTCTTTATGCTCTGTTTCTCTTTCTCCTCACCAGTTGATGAAACCAAGTACATGATTGGCCTTCTATTTTAGAATTGGTTTTGTCAGTGAGGGAGTACAAGTGTACTAGTAAACAATAGCATTATTTTCTCATGGCAGTCGCAAAATAGAGATGAACACATGCATTAAATATCACTCTTACCTAAAGGAAGGGTATGGTGCCAATATGGATGATGAGGATTGGAACACAGATCTCCCTTTGTGCAGTTCCACCGAAATGAACCAACTGTTCCATTCTGACATTCCAGTTAAACAACACAAAAGTCACTTCTTTTAAGAAGTGTTTTGTGTAGTGCACCAAAAGGTCACAACAGCAACCAGGTGAAATGGATATCCCTGTTTGCACAAATAGCTATAGAGGAAACAGTTAGAGTCTCAAACAATTATAGGCAAAAACATTTGGCTAAACTTGTCATGGCTTATAACAGTGGCATGGCTTCATTTTACCAGGGGCATCGGATTAATAATAGCTAAATATTTGGTATAAGGGCATGGGACAGTGGGTGCACCAGCAGTCCAGCACCATGTACCTAAACCGGGGCATAAAGTGGTGATTCAGAGTTTGTTGCCCCGAGAAACAAACATCCAAGAAACATATTTGGGTTGGTCCCATTTTTGTTCACTCTAGCCACCTACTCCTATGATTTTTTTGGAAATGGAGGCGTGCCCCGGCCTCTGCATCATAATGATGCATGCAACCATCTTATGTGTGGATAGCAAATCTAGTCCTGGTCATACCACTGTGTACAGCGTTTCCCCTATATTTCCCTTTTCGACCAAGAGGCCGGTTGGATGACCAGTCTGTACTACTTTCACCCCCTATCCTTCCTGTTTGTACCAAGTCCGATGCACATACTAAATTCCCCCACCCCACTTTATTTCTTGTTTGAACCAAGTACAAGATTCGACTCCATGAAGTAGCTTTACCTCTAACAATAGAAGTAGAAAAATAGGTGACGTTGGACCATCCGATCGAGAGGGGCTGAGAGGCAGAAAATGATGCACATGCAGCAACGTAGCGAGCTGGGGAAGTAGAGCTATGGCGGTTTCAAAGGAAGATATACCTGAAGGTCATCGTGATGTGGATAGGTGGGCGGCGGGAGGCCGGATCCGCCCACACTAGGGCAACGACGAAGGGATCGGAGGACCTCCCGCGCCAGCGCTCGGCCAGAGATAATGGTGCGGCCGGCAGTGGGTCTCCTCCCTCCCTGTCAACGACGGCCTAAACACTGCCCCTCCCCCCCTTCACCGGCGGAGGGGGATACGTCCGGATCTGTAACCAGCGGTGAGGATAGAAAGATAGTGTTTTTGAAGAGAGTAAGACAGTGTTACCACCGCTATCTTGTTTAGATCTGGAGAGGATGAGAGTGTGTGAATAGAGCAACCCTAGCAAGCAAGCGTAGAGGCTCCGGCCTATATATACGTAGTGGGGTAGTTTTCCTTTTTCACTCCATCAAAACAATCGTTTAAAATTATGTACATGCCAGGTCGCCTTTTTTTAGTTGTTGATTGTTTTTTGAGATAGCTACCCGCTTATTCCAAGTGGTGTTATGGTGTGCCAGGTCGCGCTGTGTATCGTTCAAATCTGGTACAAGACCCTCCATTAAATGAACAACCAGCCCCTTGTAAAAATTGTGAACAAGCCCACGGCTAAAATTATCGGAAAGGTGGGCTGCCCCAACATGCATTATTATTATATTTTCTACTCCCTTCGTTCCTAAATATAAGTCTTTTTAGACATTTCAAATGGACTACAACATACGGATGTATGTAGACATATTTTGAAGTATGGATTCGTTCATTTTGCTCCGTATGTAGTCACTTGTTAGAATCTCTAAAAAGACTTATATTTGGGAACAGATGGAGTATGTGGGAGTATCCTCAAAACAAAATGTGAGAGCACAATATTTATTGGGCCCCTTTGTAATTGGTGCTAAATTTTGACCAAAGATTTAACTGACAAAATGTTACTGCATGTTAACAAAAATTATATCGTTTGATTCGTATTTGAACATAGTTTTTATTGATGTAGGGGCTGTTTGGTTTCCAGCCACATATTGCCACACTTTGCCACACCTCACCTTAGGCAAATTTGACCAAGTTAGGTGGGTGTTTGGTTCTAGCCACACCTAAGACAAGAATTTTTTATTAGCAGTGAACCCCACATGTCATAGACACAAAAAGTGTGGTACGATTCCCTTAGGCAAGCCAAAGTGGGTCTAACAATTTGAGGGGCTGTTTGGATTGTGACTATCTTTGCCATATGTTGCCACATGATTTTAGGCACACTTGCCACACTTGCCTTAGTTGAGTTGCTCAAATTGTTAGCCACACTTTGGCTTGCCTAAGAGAATCTTGCCACACTTTTTGTGTCTATGACATGTGGGGTTCATTGCTCATAAAAATTTCTTGCCTTAGGTGTGGCTAGAACCAAACACCTGCCTAACTTGGTCAAAGTTTCCTAAGATTAGGTGTGGCAAAGTGTGGCAAGTTGTGGCTAGGAACCAAACAGCCCCTGAGCAACTCAAGTTACACAAGTGTGGCAAAAATAATGTGGCAACATAAGACAAACATAGTCACAATCCAAACAGCCCCGTAATTTTTTGTGACATGCATGAACATTTGGTTAGTTAAATTTATAGTCAAAATTTGGCAAGGTGCATCAAATCAACACATGCAAGTATCAAAAGGAAAGTCACGAAATGCATGCATGCGTTGTACTCCCTCCGTTTCCAAATATAAGTCTTTTTAGAGATTGCAACAAGTGACTACATACGAAGCAAAATGAGTGAATCTACACTCTAAAATATGTCTACATACATCCGTATGTTGTAGTCCATTTGAAATATCTAAAAAGACTTATTATATTTAGGAACGGAGGGAGTAACTAATGCATCGGTAAACGCAAATTATGGAAATATGTCGAGTGCAGTGCTTTGATGTGTCGCGTCAACTCATACAAGACTGAGAAGTTTGATTACTACAACGCCCTCTCGCCTTAACAGCACCTGCCTTTGGCTGCATGACAGGTGGGCCACCGACCTATTGGGCCCACCTGTCATAGACGCAAAGGCAGGAGCAATAAGTCAATGAAGCTGTGTCCCTCCCTCGCCCATGAGCGTGGTGGCTGGCAGGACTAGGAGAAGCTTTCCGCTCTCCCTCCCGCACATGGTGGACATGCAGCAGTTCAATCGGTGTCAGATGGCCAGAAGCATAGTATAGTACTCCTACACTGCAGTAATACTCCATCATTGTTCGACTTCCTGAAGAGGCGAAGAGCCAAGCGCAGCCCGGACACTCGTGTGGTAGTTTCATGTGTAGACTAGTCTAGGATAGCGTGTATCGTGCCTATAAGCTTAAAATCGTTGGGGTCGGATCCATGCTTTTTTTGATTAAAAAAATCTTCTGGCCCTACCTGTCACCCTGGTGATTCTAGTTTGCACGCTCATCTGGTCAAGGCAGGAATATATATATTTTAATTTGTGGTGGGGTAAATGTTAGAGGTTGCAGCAAATGGAGTATTGTACACTGCGGGTCTTTCAGCAAAGTTTAGAGGCAACCATGTGGGGCCAGTGCTATGATGTGTCGCGTCAACTTGTACAACGAGGAGAAGCTTGATTTTACTACTACACGCCTTCTCCCTCGCCCATGCGCGCGGTGGCTATCCCTCCCGCACGCGGTGGACGGACATGCAGCAGTGGATTCGATACTACTGTAGAAGCAGTAGTAGTAACATCATTGTTCGTCTCCTCGAAGAGGCGAAGAGCCAAGCGGAACCCGAACGTGGCAGTCTTTGTGTAGGGGTGGGGCGTGGTGCGGAGCCTTGGAGCACGCATATAGCCAGGCTCTTGCATGAGACACAATTGCTATTTGAGCCCACTATTGTAGTACTAGTACTTGCTAGTATAGCCCTATAAACCGCAAAGGAGTATTTGCCTTTCTAGAGATTTCACCGCGTGCAGTACTGGCTCAAATCTCAAATCTCATCAACCAAGGCATTTTGTGATTGGAGGAATGTATCTCGTACTTTACAAAACTACCCTAATTAAACTCATGCATTAATTACGTAGTTCTGTCGTTTTCCTCTCCGCCTTGGTCGCGGTTCACAATATTGAGCACTCCTATATGACTAGCCACTCTATCTACATGCGGGACATCAAAGCATCCGGGCCCGCGTGCCATCCACCAAATCACAGTGAGGTGCTACAGTCGAGACTCACCGGTCACCCCGGTGTGGCCGTCATGACCCGTCATATCACAAAACCCACCTTTACCAGCAGTGGTAAAGTGGCCTTGAAGTTGGACTGGACGAAGCAACCATCATTTCACTGGAACGCTCATTGAAGCCCTTTCTCCCCTTTCTTGAAGAAAACCTCACCCCAGGCTACTCACTTCTGCCATTTTTCTTCTGTACCGATGAAGGAAAGGTGGGCGAATCAGTGATGCTGCTATATTTTCATTCCAAGAATCTTCTTTTTGCGAAGCACCGACCGATTCTCACAACCTATTCTTTTCCCATTTTCATTGCGATTGTGGTTTCCTTTTGATTGCGTTTTGTTTGTCAGTTCATTGATGGATCCTGGAGCACTAGCCAAAGAGTTGCCGGCGGACAACCCACTGGAGACAGCGATCTCCAGGAAGCGAGCACCGACCAACGAGTTGACCATGTTGGCGGGCCAACCCGTGGAGACGAAGAACTCCAAGAAACAAGCACTGGCCAAAGAGTTGACGACGTTGGCGGACGAACTCCTTAAAGAAAGTTGGAAGAACAGGAAGGGCCCCACCGTGTCTACCCCAGAAACTCTAATGGCCACCTATGTGAGGCTCAAGGACGAGTTTGAGGAGATAGTCGCCGTTGAGAAGCAGTATTCCCCTGGCAAGGTGATGGCCCCCATCGAGGACGAGGAGATGGCCCCCGGAGGGATGGGATCCCCCCGGTGAGCTGCACAAGGTAAAAAATAATGGCTTACCATAGTTGTGGTTTTTGATTATTTGCAATGTGCTTGATAATATGTTAGGGTTGTGCAGGTGCCGGTGGACGTCCTTGATGATTCCGATGTCGCGGCCCGTCCTATGGACAATGCCCCAGAGATCGTTTTCGATGTCGCGGTCCATCCTGTTGACATCGCCCCGGAGATCGATTCCGATGCCGCTGTCCATCCTGTGGACAGTGCCCCAGAGATCGATTCCCATGCCACTGTCCATGCTGTGGTCATTGCTCGAGAGATCGATGACAAGAAATAGTTGGTCGCGCTAATCCTTCAGGGTAGTTTGCATTGCCCTGTGTTAATTACCGGAATGATGCGTGTTATCACACCATCTTAGGGCTAGTGCACTGTCTTGTGTGGGCGGTACTTGCTACTTTTGTTTGATAGTGAATCATGCAAACCCTCTCCGAGTTATGGAAACAGATGTATCCTCACCAGCTTTTGATGTAATATATCGCATGCTTAGATGTAAGTTCGAACTATTTATCATATCAGCAGGGCTTGTTTGATGATTCTTGGTGTTAGTAGGCTAGCTACTATGCCAGCTATAGTACTTGCAAAACACCCACCGAAGAGAAACGTTGGGGCTGATGAGCTCATGGTACACTTATAGTACTTAGAGCATCTCTAGCAGACCCCGCAAAATCCCGACCCGCATAAGTCTTTTGCAGTTCGTGAAAAAGGGTATATGCAGGCCGGCGCGGGCGAGGACAGACTCAGACCCCGTATAATCAACCCGTAAAAAAGAATATTCTCCGAATATACCGAACAGACAGAGCTAGCTCTTTTTTTGTCGTCCTCTTCCTCGCGTCAATCCGGCGAACAGGCGGACGAGGGAAAACAAGAGGCTAGCGCGGCGCAGGCGGAGGCCAAGGCGGCGGCGGCAGGGGGGGAAGGGCGAGCGCGGAGGCCAGGGCTGCCGGGGCGGCGCGAGCGGCGTCGGGATCCAACGGCCGTCGCATCGAGCTAGCTAGCTAGCTCTTCGAATCCATTGAGCTGCTAGCTAGCTCCATTCGAGAGCCGCAGAGCCACGGGCGAGCGCGGCAGCGGGGACGGAGGGCCGGCCGGCTATCGGACGGCCGGCGAGCGAGCGCAGTGGCCGGGCGAGCTTCATGGCATTGGCGGGAGCAAAGATTCCTCAACCGCCAACGTTGACCGATATGCAGGGCCCTAGTAAAGTTGCCCTCAAAACTGTATATATGAGGGTTTCACGTTCACGTTTGCAGGGCCCCTTAAAATTTTTTAAGGGTCGGACGATTTTGCGGGGTCTGTCCGGGCTCGTTTTTTCGACTGGAACTGCAAAAAAGGTTATTTTGCGGGTTTGACCATTTATACGGGGTCTGCTAGAGATGCTCTTGTCCGTCGTCGATCGGCCAATAGACGAAGCTCCTAAAATTGTAGGCTTAGCGATCGATCAGACAATAGTCGACATGGATACATTCATGCCTCATTTGGTTCATAGGGTAGGAAAATCGTAGCAAAAGTACAGAGACGTACAACACAAAATCATAGCAGTACAGAGACGTACTCCCTCCGTTCCAAAATAGATGACTTAACTTTGTACTACTAACTTTGAAACGGAGGGAGTACAGATCCTAGGCGGGCTAGTTTGGCCTAGTGGGTTTCAGTGATATGACGTGGTACAGTGCCGCCCAGTCTTCGCGTGTGGTAGCAGTATTGCGGGTACAGTAAGTTTTCTTGAAGAAGCGGAATTCAACAAAGTCATGATGGTTCCTTCGTCCGACCAACTTACACGGGAAAGGTTGGGCCTGCGCTACGACTGGGGTGGACCACGATAATTTTGTGCATGGCAGGTGGACAAGGATGGTCGACGTCCCACATGTCGGCGAATGGAAAGTATTCTTTTCTTATATAGAGGACGAGCAACGAGTATTCATTGTTTATTTTTCATGAAAGAAATTGTCTCCACTGTTACGACGGAGGAGTGTGAAACATGGCAGCCCAGTGAACTTGGCATGTGCACCACTCCCTCCTTCCTCATGTAATACTATCATAGTGTTGACTATAAGGTTGGCTATAAAGGTTAGAACTTTTTCTCACTTTCTCTCTATCTATTTCCTCTCAAATGTTTTTACCTTTCTTTTTTTAGACACAATTGTTTTTTATGCCTCTTTTTTTAGAATAAGTTTTTTATACCTAGGAGCACGTGTAGAGACGGGCTCTTGCAGAGCCCACTCCTTGACTTTGTCAATGCCTCTCTCTCCTCCACATAAGCGGGCTTATAGGCCAGTATTTTACTGGTACTACTTGCTATGAATGCGGGCAGCTGGCGTCTGAGGGGGGAGGGCTTGGAAGCGGTCCGGACTCCCGCATGGCCCACCTCACATTATCACCATATATTTCTTGGAGTCCGTGCGCGGCGGGCGGGCGATCTCTTCTCCCTCCCCTGTCTCTCTCTTCTCAGCCGATGCCCGCCAAGCGATTAGATTTCGGCTATCGACGGTTTATTTAATTGCAGTCCCACATGTCAGTGAAATTGCAAGACAACACGTGTCCCTTCTGGTGAGCGGCGTGCGAGCCGGACTGTCGGGGGTGCGACGCGTATGAGTCGTAAGTGTGCCACCTTTTCTTTTGAACTTGCAAAGCGAAACATTTTCGTGCGATCGATCGATAGAAATCCAGAACAAAATGACGAGGGCGATGCTTTCCCACGCGTTAGGCGGGCTAGTTTGAGTTATATGACGTGCTACAGTGCCGTCCACTTGCTCCATTTTTATGTAAGCAAGAGTTTACACTCTTACGTGGCAGGAGTGCAAAACACGGCGGATCTGATTTTGATCGAGGGATAACTGTTCCCTGCCAAATAATGGAGCACTGTTAATCTCCAGTGCTGGCCAACAAATTTACACTGGCATCTGTCCGAGGACATGATGGATGCCATCCAATGCTGCCCGCATACCTTTCGACAACTATATGAACTAACCGGACGAAATTCGTGCAAACAAAGCAATTTTCAAATTAACCAGATGAAATTCATTACATTTCGAAAACTTTTCCTACAAACTGGACGAAATTCATTACATATTTCGCACAAACCATACTAAAACCTACTGTAAACCTAATCTAAACAATCGCTGGCGCCCGACCACCATGTCCGGCCATGAACCCGAGAAAGCTGGCCATTGCCTTTGCCTCCTCCTCATCTGCCTCGATAACCTCCTCCTCCGGAGCACAAGGTTCTGAAGATTTCCGCCTCCACGTCGCCGTCAAGCGGCTAATCAGCTGCCGATGTTTATCCCACCAAGCTTGGCATCGACTGAGTGGAGGAGCGGTGGCCTTCCTGGGACCAGAGTGGTGGCAACCTACCGTGTACTACTCTTCCTCGCTGTTGGCTGTGCTCGTGCACGCGCGCCGGCTTCGTGGTAGTGGCGGCGGAGGGCGGCCGGGGGGGAGCCGGCGATCTCCTTTGTCTGCTCCTGTGACAGTACGTCCAAGAGAGCTTTGGAGCGCGCCCGGAGCGGAGCCGCCGATGTCCTTCGTCTGCTCCTGCGACAGTATGTCCAAGAGAGCTTTGGAGCGCCAGGAGGCCATGGTTGGTGAGGTGCCGACAGAAGGAAGGGATCGGAGGAGAATGAGTGTGGGTCTTTGGCTATGGCTGGGAGCTGGGGCTCAAGTTAAAATAGCGGGCGAATGGCAATGAGCTGCGGCAGATGGATGGACGGCTGGCACCGGAGTAGGTTCGTCGGGCATGAATGCGGATGCTGCTTCAATGACTTAACTGTAGGTGCGTTGGGTCACTGACATGTGGGCCCAACGGGCATCTGGCCCGCATGTCAGTGACACACCAACTGCACCTGCAGTTAAGTCCGGTGAATGCGGCATTGACGTTCTGGAGAGACGATGACCATTTCAGGCGAGAAGCGCACGCTAGCGATGGAAGGGGTTTCGGTAGGCCAGGGCGATCAGACGCTGGCGTGGTGGTAAAATTTGAACTCATGGATGACGAGCCTTTGAAGTGTATGCGGCACGTATTGACAACCAGGGGTCCATGCAACTGGTCTTGTCGCCAGCTAGCCTTCGACGACCACCATTAGACACCACACAACCATGCATAACTTACGAATAATGGACGAATCGATCAGACACACACTCGTGTGCAGTGGCACTATGATCGGTCGCTCACGATAGTACATACTCCGTACCATAGTACCCTCTCTAGCTAGGCTGTTTTATATATTGTAGTTGTGATGGACGATATACATGAGCAAGGCACCGAGTCCCGAGTATGACCTTTGGTGTTGAGCCAGGTGAATACATGCTCGGCGTTCGCGGAGGCCTCCATCAAACGTCTAAACAGTAATGTCAGGCACCGCCGGGGCGTGCGGGTGACGGGCTTGCCGTTTGCGTTGCGCCATGAGCAGGACTTTGATTGAGAGGGCGACGTGCATGCATTAGCATGGTTTGACAGCGTGAGCGTGAGTGTCTACACGCGTACATGCTACTTGCCTCTATGGACGGTGTGCGCTAATGTGTGCATCACGTATAATATAATGATCAAAGTGAGCTATCAACACAAGTTCGATGACCGCCAATGCATTTTACTCGGCAATAAATGACCAGGATTGAAGGGGAATCCAAATTTCCTTCGTCTTCTGTCCTTGAGCTCTTGACAAACCAATGCACTACTAGCAAGAGGCCAATGCATTGCATGGAACATCAAGATGCATTTATACGAGCTGTTTATCTTGTAGGGGACGAAGATGAAAGAGGGAAGTCCTTATCTGCAAATGTGGAGAGGGGTGCGGGTATCTTTTTGCAAAATTGTCATTGTTTGCTTTCTATCCGTCAGATATAGATCGGACAGTCTATATTGCAGGATGGCAGGCACACCATCATCATCAACTCGGTTTTTTATAAGAGTAGAGAGTATAGATACGGTTGTCCGGCCACTCCAACCCAGAGCTCTCACCAAGCGTCGTTCATGCCACCGCGCCACACACTAACGAGTAAGGAAGCGATGGCATCCCGCCGCGCCGAGTTCCTCGCCGCTCACGACCGCACACAAAATGGTAGGGAAGCGATGGCATCCCGCCGTGCCGAGTTCATCGCCGCTCACGACCTCACACCTACGTCGGCGGAATTTGAAGCTGCTAAGGCCGAATGGGCGGTAGAGCAAGACGCGGCCAAAGCCGCACAGAGGGCGCGGAGAAGTCAGAAAGCACTCAAGAAAAGAGAGGCCCGCCGCCGCAAGAAAGAAGAGGACGCACACACTGCTGCGGAGAGGTCGGCGGAGATCCAAGCACGGTGGGGTCTCACCGACAAAGCCGGGAAGGAGAACGACGGCGTCTAGCCAGCGTGTGAGAAGTAGTAGTACTAGTAGTAGTTAGTGTGTGTGTCTGTGTCTGAGTACGAGCATGTACCAGTACTACTATTTACTACTGTAGTTTTTAGAGCAAATTACCAGTACATTAGCCTAGACCCAATGGAAAATTCCTATCCTATGCATCAAATGGCATCTCTTTCTCTATAGGAATTGAGATGCATGTCATCTCACTTCCTATGATTTTCATATTCCTATAAAATTCCTATCCTATGAACGAAAGGAGGCCTCTGCTGGAGTTACTACTGTAGCTAGCAGTACTGCTGGTACAGTAGTTTTCTTCAAGAAGCGGAATTCAACGAAGTCATGATGGTTCCTTCATCCGAGCAACTTCACAGTGGGAAAGGTTGGGCCTGTGATTTGAGAGCTCATTAGTCATTATTACTGCGGCGCGACGACCGGGGTGACTCTCCCTTGGAGTTCTGCGTGCATGGCAAGTGGACCAGGATGGTCGACATCCCACATGTTGGCGAATAGAAGTATTCTTTCCGATATCGAGGAGCAAGGAAACCGCGTGGTATAGTATCACTGCTGATTTTTTTCTGATGAATGCTAGCGTTTCAACTCTTACGACGAAGGAGTGCCAAACATGACACGTGTTGGATGTCCCACACGTCAGCGAAAGGAGTGGGGCATGAACAACGTGGTACAGAGTCTCCACTTCTTCCACTTCTGGGTCGGAGACCACACATAGTAGTACTAGTGGTATGAATGATACAAAATGCGACCCGGAGAGAAAGACACGTCTAGTTTGAAGGTCTCGGGGCATACACGTAAACAAATATAAAACCTAATATGTGCCTCCAATTAATATAGTAGTAGTATAGTACTTAGGCCCGTACTCCATAACATCACCGTGCATGTACACCATTTAGTGGTACGTAGTAGACAAATGCCTATATGCCATGCATGTTCATACTATTTATGCCTTTCTACTTCACTTACTGCGCTACATTACTCAGGTTCGTACGTCCACTCATGGGTACATGTCCGTCTTGTAGTTCCAGTCCCACGTGTTCTTCATAGATGGAACGATCCATATCATCGCAGTTAGAGCATGGTCAATAGTATAGCCAACTGCTGGCGATAAGCCTGTGCCATGTCATCTACAGCCCATCTTATAGCCAACATGTACAATAATAGATCAAAAGAGTGTACTACATTTTTATTATGTGGCCCACCTTTCATTCTCACAAAATGCCTAGGAGCACATGCTAGAGCTGGCTCTTCACGAAGAGCCCGCTTACCTTCTCTCTCCTCTTCTCTTTCCTCCAACTAAGCAGAAATATAGTAGTTTATTCCTTATAGCCCGCTGACTCAGCTCTATTGTACTTGCTCTTAGTGTGGCTCCCCATGATGGAGACTCATCCAAACGACGCGGAGCAGTCGCGTGCACTGGAAAGCGGTGCTCTCTCGGCCGTCGCACTGCTTCAAAGCCGGCGCCAGTGAGAGGTCGCCTCCGCTCTGGCCAGGCATTAATGCGGCACTGACGCTCCAGGGCGACGCTGACCGTTTCACGCGGGAAGCGCGCGCTGGCAAGGGAGTATTGGTTTTGAACCGTTTCAGGTGTAGTACTGGTAGTTTGCAAAACTACTCAAGTATTGCACTCAGTTTCCTAAGAAATTGTGGTAAAAAACATTACTCCACAGCCCGCTTCCCTTCTCCTTCCTCTTCCACCGCCCGCGCACGTCCGCGGGAAGCGACTGGTCAACCCTTATATAGGAGTGCTAGCACAAAAAGATGCATGCATGACCACTAAAATTTCCAGATTAAAGCGCCGCTCTGGCGGGAGTATGGCGTATGTCGTTACCTTCAGCCGGGCCATGGCTACTGGGCGACGGCGACTAGAGAAGAGGCGACAGGAGGGGAATGAATGCAGCAACTGTTTGGGTTTGCCGTTCGGCTTTAAATAAATGCGCACCATCACGTGTACCCGCGGGTGCACAAATTGTAACATACGTGTCTACTTAAGTGGGCGTCACGTAACTGGTGTGTGTGTGAGATTCTGAGAGACAAAGTGCGTGTGTGCGACTCTACTCTTCGGACATGTTCTCAACATTTTGCATCGGGATATAAGTATAATGGTATTACACTTTAGCTAGTGATTTACGTGGCCATGTTAACGTGGTTGTGTAAAAAAATGTCACTTCATGCTCGTGATTTGCGTTATATAATTACAAGCAAGATACTCGTGCATTGCATGGAACATCAATATGCATTTTTTTACAAAACACCTGTTGTGATTGACCCATGCAGGAGTAATCCCATGTGTAAAAACTAATGATATCACAAGAATTTTATCAGAAAACTGGTATCTCGAGAATTTCATCGAAAAAATGGAAGATGAGAGATAAGGTGAGGAGGAGTGGAGCATGGTGGTGACTGGTGGTCGGACTGGGCGGAGGCATGGGGATGGACGGCGCCGGCAGGCGGCAGCGGCCACCATGCTAGATTGTTCCAGAAACTTCCTTTTTTAATTGCTCAGCAATGAGGTTGTGGGAGATAAGGATTTGGAGAGAGGTGCTGGCATCTTTTGTAAAATTATCATAGTTTGCTTTCTATCCGTCAGATATAGATCGGACGGTCTATATTTCAAGATGGCAGACACACCATCATCACCAACTCGGTTTTTTATAAGAGTAGAGATGATAAGTTTGCTAACTACTAAAGTAAAGTGGAATTTGTCCATGTTATACAAGTAAATTAAGGTGATTGTTTATCATACGGGTAAGGTTGGACGAAGGGTGGTAGGAACAAATGCTCCGCCTAGAGCATGTGTGTGTGAGATGGAGTCTTAGTGTGTGCGTGTGTGTCTAGGGGGGGTGGGCGGGTGCGTGTGTGTGTGAGAGAGAGATGGAGTCTTAGTGTGTGTGGGGGGGTGGGTGGGTGGGTGGGTGAGTGTGTGTGTGTGTGGGGGGGGTGGAGGTGCGCGCGCACACACTCGTGTTTGTGTGTGACGCGGGGTCCTCGGTGGCGGATGTAATTTAAGTGTGCGTGGCTTCATCACAGAGAGGTGATGTGTATGGCAGAGGCCACCAATGATGGGGTGCGAGAGAGAAAAGGCACGTAGAGAGGGAAGAGAAGGTGTGTGCACGTGAGAGGAGTTGACATCGAGAGAACGTGTTTGTTCGAGAGACACCAAGGAAGAGTACTATATATCGATGGTGCATGTAGGCAGGAATTAAACGAAGGGATGGTCTTATTAGTTTCGGGGATATAGGGGAAGAGTGAGAGGGGGTGGGGGGGGTAGCTAGAAGGAGATTGTTAAGTGTGAGTGTGTGTTTTACCCATCCAGACAAAAGTTATGTGCACACAAGAAGAGAACGATTTGATGTGGCGTTAGGGTTGAGGGTAATTAACTATGTATGGAGACATAGAGACCTTGAACGTGCATGTGTGAGAGGTATACATGTATACGTGGATGTGTGTGTGTGCGTGCGCGCATGATCGAGATAAAAGAAAGAAGACATTAGTCATAAGATCAACGACATGGGAGAGACGGATCGGTATGACAATATGCATGCATGTGAGAGTGCAAGGAAGAAGGCTCGACAATTGAGCATGTGTTTTTGTCTTTAAGAGATAGTGGCGTGGGCTGGAGCATGCATCTATGGTGAGCAGAGGGAGTGAGACACAACGATTGTGCAAAAGAGATCAACCTATAAATGCATGCATGGAGAGACATATATAGTGTGGGTGATAGGAAGCAAGAGTGTGTGCGTGAAAGAAATGTTGACGGAGAAACTACAGATAGATACATAGATGGAAATGCTAGCTAGAGGGACATCAGCTAGTTTGAGTGTTGGAGATGACCGCCGGGTGGTTCAGAGGGTGAAGTTATGTGTGTGTGAGAGAAGGATAAAAAGAGGGCACTTGACTGCATGTAGAGAGAAACATACATAGTGTGCGTGATAGGAAGCAAGAGTGAGGGCGAGAAAGAAGGTTGATGGAGAAACAGATAAATAGAAAGATAAAGATGCTAGCTAGCGTGCATTAGAGATAGGAGTCGAGTGGATCAGAAGGCTGAGTTATGTGTGTGGGTGTGAGAGAGATGAAGAAAGGGTGCATGTGACTCACATACAAACAAATATTGGAGAGAAATGAGATTCCGAGAGACGGAGTTTTGTGTCTGCGAGAGAGAAAGATATTTCACAACGAGAGCGATAGCTAGAGAGACATATGAGGGAACACAAGATATCTCTAGGGAGAGAGAGAGTGTGTTGGAGCGACATACAAGAGAATGGTGGAGAGATATGAGACCCTGGGAGACAGAGTTTGTGTTTGTGAGTGAGAAAGAGATATTTAAGAGGAAGAGTCATATCTTCTCATACCTAAGGAGCGAAAGACATCTCTGTGTGAGAGGGTGTGTGCGAGTGGCACACAGGGGAATAGTAGAGAGAAATGAGACCCCGAGAGACGAAGTTTGTGTTTGTGTGAGAGAAAGAGATTTCACATGGAGAATCATAGTTAGAGACACATAGCAGGGAGCGAGATATACTTAGAGAGAGATAGAGTGATGGAGGTCGAGGGAGAGAGTACCGTCAGTGTGTTACAAAGATAAAAGATCATTGTCGACATACAGGTAGCACGAGAGATACCCAAGAGACGATGAACGTGTATAGGTCTAGAGAGATACTCCTATATAAGCATGAGTGATAGCTATATGAGACGAATATCTGGATTAAAGGGGATTCAAATATTTAAACTGGAGATCACGACATCGATAATATCATAACGCAAATTGGTGTATCAAACATGCATATTCATTTGAATTAGGGGACACGTGTAATGTTATATAGTTTATCAATATTAGTGATCCATATATTCTTTAATTAGAGACAATGTATGGTTTATATGAAATTAATGTCTAAACGGGATTACACTATATGTTGCGTGTGTGAAACACATTATACATGTTTGATAAGTAAAAAAAATAAAAACCCGCATGAAACACACATTAATTGGAGACAGTTAGCGAGGAATGCATACATTGGATTTCAACAGAAAGTGGTTTCAAATATTTGAAAATCCAAATTAAGATGGATACAACCTTATGAATCTAAGATCATGCCATTTGTAAACCATATTTATGTATAAAGGGTGTTGTGCTTTTGAAATTATATATATAAAAAATGATGTATATAGAATTTTATTCCAATCGAAAATGGATCCTGCCCGAACAAAAATAGAATACAAACTGGATTCGAATTGAGTTGGCACGGTAAACGTGCACTCTTGCTCTGCAAAAAATTGAACAAAGCGGGGAAAATCGCGGTAACCGCCCGAAACCAAAATCTGCGAGATGGAAATTACTACCTATCCCTGCCACGCAAAGCCTATCGGCTCGATTTCTATTGGTTTCGATAGGGGTAGGTTTGTAATTTCATTCAAACGTGACATAACCGCCTCTCACCCGGATTCATACACGGTGGGCCCCAAAACACAGTGTCTCCTCGGCCGAAATCGACTCCCTCCCCGATTCATACACGGTGGGCGCCAAAAACAAACTCCCGTCGGCAAATATTCGGTGTATGCGACCCAAACCGACTAATATTGCTGTGATGTAGGAAATTTTAAACGGGGGCTAAGTTTGTAAATTTCCTCGCATTTGAGACAAGCGCGCCCTGAAGACATGGTTCCCCCCTTCCTCTCTCCCTCCATTTCCCCATTCGTACTCCGTGGGCGCCAAAACACCCTCTCCACCCCAGCCTCCTCCGTCCGCCACCCCATCCACCGCCGTCCTCCTCCACCATGCCGGAGCTGATACCCCGACGCCGTCGGCCATTACAAGAGATCGACCTTTCTCATCCAAGGCTTTGGACTAGGATCCTTGCATCCCGTCCTCTCGCTTCATCTCCCCCGCCGTCCACCTTGCCGGCGCCGCTCCCACGACCATCTTGTCCACCGCGCCCCGCCGCCACCGTCTACCCTCCTAGATCTGCTTCCACGCCGCCGACAGCCATCGCTACCGCAGCACCGTCAAATTCTCAGCAGATGCATACACGGCGCCGCACCAGAGGTGGTACTGTTTTGCATCTGCTCAACTTATTTATTGCAGCAAGAAAATAGATCGCCACTGCTTTACTCTGATTTCTTGTCCATCACTTACTTGTTAGTTGAAAGCAAATATTGGTTGCGAAGTTGCCTTTGTCCGGTTTGCACCTTCAGATCCGCCATGGCACGCTCAACACTATACTCGCAATGCTTATGGTTTCCCCTTTTATATTCCACACTAGTTAAATGACAGTAGACTAAATTTCAAAATTGGGCCAGTCAATTTTTGAGAGCTCGCCGGAGTTCACCGGTGCAAAGGAAGGGGCTCGGGTGGGGACGGTGGTTGTGGGGGGCGGTGGTGGGGCCTCGCCAAACGAAGAAAACTCGACGCGGGTGGGGGCGGTGCTAGGGGGTGGTGGTGGCGGAGGGACACACACGATGGGGGCCGGTGGTTCGGCCGGCGGCTAGTGCGGTGTTCTGTATGGGAAGCACAGTATGTTCCTTGTCAGGAAGGGGAGCAGGGACATCTGCAGTCGACACCTCTATTGGGCCGGTTCTGCTAAATGATTTCGCACTTTGATTTGGTCTACCATAATACCCTGGAAATGGTGGGAGCCGCGCGATCTTTGATAGACTAAACTGATAGTAACAGCTGTGCGCCTTCAGATGAATAGAGCTGGCCTATAGGTGATCGATAGGCTGCATATTAGTAGCGGCAAAACCCTATGTTTTCCAGCCAGTTCCGCTTTCCCAATTTATTTATGGTGGTTATGGTGTACCCCTATTATCTACACTATGATCTGCCTACTGGCTCTGCGCTCTCGTTATCATGGTTTGGCAATAAACTTTCTATACGGTATATTATGAACCTATCATCTGCCAACTATCCTTACATCTTGGGCCCCCAATAGGGAGCCTATTTTTTGTGTAGTTGTGCCAGATTATATTAATCTACTCACCATATTACAGCACACATGGGCTCTCTCATCAGAATCCAGTGATAGCACACAAGGGTTTACAGGGAGCCTCTATTATATTACAATATCCTCTGCATTACAAAGATAATCTCACTACTATTTGTGTTTTCATGCTTTATAGATATTGTACGTAATCACAATGAATATAAGAATGTGCACATCAGAAGAATATTGCGGAACAGTTCAATGGGTAACAAACTTGGCATCAAGGGATTAAGGTCCATTGTGGATGCAATGGAACCCACATGCTCCCGACCTATAGATTCGTATTCAGAATATGATCCTAATGACTATTCTGAGCTCAAGGAGTCAAAGGTAGATGGCCTATCCTGTTCACCCAATAAGGTGCCTGTTCTAATTTGGCAAGGATTTATTGGTTGCACATATCTTGCATAAGGTGTCTTGCATTTCTTTTGCTTCGTTGCACCGCAATCTGCTTAGTTTACTCATGATATATGTGAAGATGCCATGCCCATCCATTATCAACACCTATTCCATTTGTCGTCATACCATGTTTTTCCATTCAAATGCTGTTCTTGTGTTTCAGACATCCAAAAGGAAGAGGGTGATTGCAGAACCTGAAGGAGTACAAGCAAAGTCCTTGAAAAAGGTGGTGCTACCGGAGAAATCACATAGCACCCGACGTATATTGGCGATAGAACCAGCACCGCAAAACCTAGGATATCGCAACTATGCTGGTCGCTGCTTTGCTCTTGTGAGTACCTATTGTCCTATCGCTGTCCTTACATTCATACCTGGTGGATTATGTGACATCATTGTGCATTATAGCTTGCTTATCCACTATTCGCTCCAAATTATCAGATCTATATTAATGCTTAAATTAATGTAGAATAAACCCAATGCCTATGAAGAAATTTAGTTCTACATTTTTCTTGTAAGTATCTGTTGTCCTTATATTTGTCAGCCAGTTCTTCATGCACACTTTGCAGCTTATTTTCCCTTGTCCTCCATTTTTCTACACATCAGATCTACATTTACTCTTGCCAAAATATTGAATAAAACCAATGTTACTGAAGAAGTTTAGCTCCGCATTGCTCTTGTCAGTGCCTTCTGCCTGTATGCTGTATTTGCATTTGTACTCTGCATCTTAAGTTAAATAATCGCCATTTGTTCCTATATTTTCACATCTATATTTACTCTTAACAAAATGTAGAATAAAGGCAATACTCTTGAAGAAGAGTGTGAGGTAAACTTCTTGAATTGCCCCCCCCATCAATGTGGACAAGGCCTTTATAGAGCCTGTCTTCACTACTAATGTAAGTTTGTCCTCCTCGAGCCTTCAAACTTTGTTGTTTATATTTGGATAGCTATGAGTGCAAATGCTGTTTATTTTTGTCGTCTGCATCAAATTGCTTGTTCAAAGTTTATAAAGTAGAAGTACATAAACATAATTTTGTCGTTCTCAATTTCAGTCTTTAGTTGTACAATCTAGTTCCTTATTCGTACCATGTAAATTAAAGTAAACATTGCAAGTTATCTTCTTTAGCACTATGTGTATGCTTCTATTATTTATCTGTAATCCAGTGGTGTGGTGAGACTACCAACAACAACACAATGTCATATCCTGCTATGTCTCAACTATGAACAATGCCATATTATATTAATGTTGTTTAAATCATGTATCTTTATTTACCAATCTAAAATGGTATAAATTGACAGTACACTCACCATTCATGCTTATACGTTGTTTAGAACTACATCTATGCTTGTGTTCTCGATCTGTAATCCAGTGGTCTGGTGAAGCTGGCCGCTCCGGCACAATGCCATTTCCTGCCGTCTTAACTATGAACAATGCCTATTATGTTAATGCTATTTTAAACCGTGTCTCTTTATTTCTGACAAAGAAATGAGATGAATTGACAGCGCTGATGCTAATACATGCAAAACCTGTTATCTACCTACTTGTTTCTCTTTCAGGGTGACAACACTGCTGGTAGGAAGAACTGACACAATGATAGTGAGACGAACCCATTGTTTGTCCCTCTAACACATATTCCAGAGGAGAAGGCAACACATATTGAGGGTAGGGATACAACCACGAAGTCACAACTTGATGTAGTGTCAAACTTACTCAGTGACACAAGCTCGATGAAGTCGCCGCCAGAATCTGTTCGACTTCTTCAGTCTGAAATTCAAGCAGAAATACATGCTTCCGCTCAAATACGACTGGAACTCCAATCTCTATGCAAGATTAACCGTAAGTACAAGACATTTATTGATGCTATGCAGCTTAAGTTGGTGGATATGAGCGCCAAAGAAGCGCAGTCTCATCAGGTTGCTAAGCTGCTTGCGCTGCAGCTGCTGGGCCGGGCTAACCTTTCTTGAACTGTGTTGAAGTGCTGTCAGTTATGTCTATTATTTTGTCCGCCTGTTAACTTCCACTGGTGGTGACCTGCCCAGTTTATGTAATCTGCTGTCTGGTTTCCCTTTATTCTCACTGGCGGCGAACTTTGATGCCGAGGGGATGTAATATGATGTAATTTCTCTGTTGTATAGTCTAGGTTTATTCTTGGTTGGTATGCTGTAATTTAGGCCAGAAGGTTCAGTGGATCTTAGTGTTGTCGGTCTTCAGGGCGGCCCGTTACTCATATGGGCCAAAACGTGGGCCTATAATCATCTTGGGCCATTAGCAGATCTAAACCTTATGGTTGTTTCCCGCCTTTAACTGGCCGAGTAAAGTTCTGGCCAGCTGGGCCAGAGAATACAATGGGCTTTTAATAGGCTAAAACCTAGATTGGGCTAGCGTTGAGCCTAAAAATTCATGGGCCAATACAGGGCAAAACTGCCTAAGGCCCATGTTTGGCCCAAATAGGACGAGCAGTTAACAGGCCAAAATATATCTCGGGCCCGTTTGGCCCAAGAAAATTATGGGCTTTAAGCAGGCCGGTATCCACACGGGCCATAGGCCCAAAAGTGTCACGGGACATTATCAGATGGGTTGTAAGTAGGCCAGATTCAACGCAGGCTGTAATTAGGCCCAACTGTTACACGTGCCATTAACAGGCCGATAGGCCAGTTGGGCTGAAATTTATCCACGAAGACTACGGGCCATTAAGAGGCCTAATGTTACTTCGGACAAGAAATAGCCCAGTTTCTGCGTGGGCCGTTAAATGGCCTAAAGTTAAACCGGGCCGACACGTCCCAGATACTCCACGGGCCGCTAACAGGCCGAAACTATTATCATGCCGAACTGGTAAATGGGCATTTAACAGGCTGAAATACAAACCTGTATTAGAATGGGCCCAAAGGTACAGTGGCCTGTTAACGGGCCTGATCCGATATGGGCCATAGTTTGGCCCAAAACTCGGCAGGCTGTGAACGGCCCTGATCTGATATGGGCCTCAATTTGGCCCAAAACATGGCAGGCTGTTAACGGGCCAACCCACTAGTGTCTGAAAAAACATGGTGGGCCTTTAGCTGGGCCGACCTTTTCACCGGAATGGGCCTCTATTAGGCCGGCCACGTGTCGACGTATCATAGGCGCCTCCTGTCCAATGAGTGGATGACATCTCTCCCAACGAGGAGTTGACACGTGGTTCCGTCGGCCAATGAGAATTTTACACGTGGAAAATCCCCATTGGTCTTGGCTGTTAACGGGTTATCGGATCAAAAACCGAACCCGATAGCTTAATGCCGAGCCGTTACGGTCGATGCCATGTGTCGGTCACCCTTGACGAAAGCACTTCTATGACGCGCGATTTATCATCATGGAAGTGGACACTTCCGTGATGATAATTTTGGTAATGTCATGGAACACTTCTACGACAGCACAGGTATGACTATCTTGATTCTGTCATAAATTTGTCATGGATGTACATGCATGACAGAAAACGTGACCTACTGTGACAAACACGTATCATCACAGAAGTGTATTTTTTTAGTGTAGGGGGGTCAGGGCCCTTGCTGCCCCTGTCTTCGCCACTGTGCGCGCGTCTGAGAGATGAAGCGGAAGGCATGTATGATGAGAGGGGGACGTTGGATATATAATTAAAGTGGGTGTATTAGCTATGTAATCCTATATAGAGAGGTATAGATTGATCGATGTGTACGTGGGAAAGAGGGTGAGACCACACTAGATATATAGATTGATCGGTTTGTGTGGAAAACTAGGAAAGACCTAGCTATATACACACACACATAGAGGAACATCAATCGTTGCACATGCACGTGAGAGATAAAGAATGCCCGATATGATGAAGAGGGGGAGGTGTGTGTGTGTATGCATGGGAGACTGACCTGAAGAAAAAGATTGCACGTGTGCGATGGATAATGCCGAGTGGTAGTGTGTGTGCATGCATTCACGAGAGAAAGTTAGTGGTACAATTATAAAGATAAGACGACTGTGTGGGTGTAAAAGACTAATTGAGGTCATAATCAATGTAAATTTGAATTCAAATATTTGAATAAGAGATCATGATGTTTGAAACCCATGCATGCATGAATATAACTGAGATATGTGCGGTGTGGTTTGGAAACGAGCATGTTGTATTGTATACACATTGAACAAGGTCAGAGTGATTTGAATTTGAGATACCGATGGCAGGCATCGTTTGGCCACATTGCATCCGTGCATGGACACACTATTCTAATTGGAGATGATGGGTGGCTTTCACATCACATATCTATATCTATACCCCTATATATTATATTTTATATTTTTATATAGTGTGCGGATAACTTTAACTTTGAAAGATGGTCGTTGGATGAAGCCAATCCGATGGTGCAGAGTTGGCAAATTCGAGCACTACTAGCCATTGGATATCATCTAGATTCCACCAGATTTTGCCACATGTACAATCTACAAGACTCCATGATTGAACTTAAGCATAATGCACAAACCTCAAAACACAAGCACTTCTTCTTTGTTCTAGAATCTTCTGTATCAGAATTGCCCAAATGTTTTTCTACATGATTTGCCATTATTTGTTTTTTACTTTATTCTTTACAACGCACAATTCCATGAATCTTAAAATAGATTAGCTTTCTTATAAAAACTAGATGATTTTGAATGAAATGAACTATAAGAATTGAACGAACATCTACATCATGCATATATGACTCAAAGCTTACATGCTATAATGTGGTATTTATTCATAATTTGGTTGCCAAATCTCATGCGTGCAATGCACATGTACCTTACTAGTCTAAATGGTGTTTTGTGTGTGTGTTGTGCGTGTTAAACACATTGTACGTAGTATCATACATGGTTTAGATTCCGAACATCTAGCTAGAGCATACATGTACTATGATTTGAATTCAACATAAAATGGATACATATATTTGAATTTGAGATCGTATGTACATGTAGTTCGTATTTATATAGGAATTTACTTCTCCTATATTCATGTCATGTGTTGTGACGATAATATTTAGATGGTTGTATAACTAACCCGAGTACAATCCCATTCAAACAGGGAAAATGTACTCAAATTTAGTCCATATGATAGACAACACACATTGTTTTTTTATTGTTGAGGGAAGTGCAAATTGTTTTGGTACTGTACACGTTATGTTTGTTGTCCCAATTTTTTTACTTTTGTTGTTGTTGTATTTGAATGCATTTCTAGTAATATAGTAAAATGGGACATGGCTCTCTCTAGTGATGAGGTGCGAATTGTCTTTTTATGGTACACGTTAAGCTTGTTCTCCCGAAATTTCAAGCCGCGCCTTGTTATGCCGAAATTTCAAGCTAGCATCTCTGTCTATCGTGCTGCTAAACTCCTGCCTCTTCATCCCGCGCCTTGTTACCCCGAAATATTTAAGATATATCTTTGTCTCGTTGTGCTCCAAAAACTCCCTCCATCTCAACCCGCGCCTTGCTATCCCAAAATTACAACGCGCGCGAAAACTCCACCTCCTGCGAAATCCCGACACGCGAAATGCCCGTGATACCCCTGAACCGAAAGAACCGCCTAGCTCAAATCGGTGGGAGTACTTTCGCAACTTACCCCACATTTCGGACAAGCACGTCCCTAAGCCATGTTCCCCACTCCCATCTCATCAGCCTACCCATTCATACACCGAGGCCGCGAAAACCCGCGAAGCCCCACACCCTCCTCCGTCTGCCAGCCAACCGGAGCCTCTTCCCCGACGACGTCGTCCATAGCAACACCTCGACGTCCCTCATCCACCGTACCAGATGAGGATCCGTCATCGATCTTGTTGTCTCACCAGTTCAGCCACCCCGTCCTCCACCTCCGAGGAGCTGCCCCAACACTCCCGTCGTCTATCGCGCCACCTCCATTCCTACTCCGCCGTCTTCACCTGCACCACCGGAAGAGCATCATTATCACCGTTTCCTCGGATGAAGCTGAGGCCTAATCGGCGCCACCAAAGAGGTTGTACACTAATCATGGCATTTTCTTCTTGATTCGATCTCACGGAGCTGCCGGCGCTCGGTCCCGAGCCGACATGGCGCGGCTCCATCCATGGCGGCTTCGCCGGCCACTTCTTCCATGGCGTCGTTCCCTCAGCGGCGACGTCCACATCAGTAGGAGCTGCTGCTGCTTTAGCTCTCGCTTGTGCTGCTGCTCTGCTCTTGTTCTCGGTCCCCTGTCTGTTCTGCTCTTGCTATTACTCTTGCTCGCGCTGCTGCTCTCGCTCTTGCTCTTGCTTGTAATGCTACTCCGATTTAGCTACACTTCAGTCGACTGAATCTACTTTTGGGTCAGTCGATTTTCAGGGGGTGGGGGGGGGGGTTCGCTGGAGTTAAGGAAGAACCAGCCGCAATAGGGAGGGGGCTTGCCAGAGAGGTACCCCACTATCTAATGGTTCAGGGTGGGGGCGGTGGTCGCCGGCAATGGTGGGGCGGTGGCGTGGGGATCGCCGGAGAAAAAGCTCGGCACGGTGGGACCTAGAGGGATGGCCGGGGCGGCGGCAGACCGACGGTGGGGAGTGGTTTCGGGGCGGGCGGGGCGGCGCACCGCCAGCCGCGGGCGGCGGGGGCGGCGCTTTGGCCGGTGGTGGCTAGCGGCTCAGGGGGGTGGAGGTTGAAGATGAACTGCAGGCCCTTGATTTCGTATCCAACGGCTGGAAAATCGACTGACCAGAGATGAAAAAGTCAGTCGAATGATGTGTAGCCTCACCCTGATGCTACTACACGACCAGCTGCCCCGGCTCTCGCACGCGCTGCTGCTCCGGGCGCTGCTGCTGCTTCTGCTTTTCTGCTACTAGTGCGTTCAGTTTCGACAGTAAAATTTTGTTTCGACAGCAAAATTCAGTTTCGACAGTTAAGTTTAGTTTCGACAGTTAAATTCAGTTTCAACAGTTAAGTTCAGTGATGAGCAGTTGATGTATTTTATATCTAGCACTTTGTGGTTATGTATTTTACATCATCTATTGGAGATGCTATTAGAATTCCACTCAGGTTAATGTTGTCTCTCTTGTCCTGCTTCATCCTCGGCGTCGTACAACTCACCGGAGCTGCTCCAATGACGAAACCCTCCATCACAGCGGAGCAGTACCCCAGACTCTATCTCCAGACGCCTAAGATCTTCCCTCCTCCGACAGCCAAGTCAGCCGGAGCATCCTCACCGACCAACCCAATCACGCTGAGATTGACATGGCTTCGACAAAGAGGTTGTACACTTGTTGCATCTCTTTTTTATTCTACATGTTATATATTGTCCACTGAGCACACGTAGTAACGTGAAATACGATTAGTTTCTCCTATATGACAAGCAGTGAGGTACCAGGCAACTTAGCTATCCGTGATGGACTCTCTTGAATGCCATCATTATTTATCTCTGCGCGTTTGAGCTGTGCATTTGTCGATGGGCCTGGGAGTTGAGCTAGTAGGGTAGTGGCCTGGGTCCAAAGTAGTAGAAATAGCACAAAACATTTTTTGAGTGTAGTCTTTTCCTTGCTCAAGCCTGCCTACTAGAATCGCGGGTGCTTGAAAGGAAAAGTGAAGGAAAAATATAGGAATTGGAAAGTTTCCTATGGTACTACTATTCATGCATTTGGTTCAAAGGAATGGAGCAAAGGAAAAATGTAGGATTTGTTCCTTTAGTGTCACCCTGAAAGAAAAACCGTACATTTTCTTGTGGTTTGACTTAATCTCACCATGCTTCTTTGCATCCTGTGATCTTCCAATTCTTGTGAACCAAACACCCAGATTGGCAGAAATCCTGTGTTTTTAAATTCTTTGTTTTGCACCTGCATTCCTATCCTATTCCTATGTATTTCCTATCCATGCATTGTTAGAATCCTCAAATTCAAACAAGCCCTTACACAATTACTTCTGTTACATATATGTGTCAAAGAAAACCTTGTGTGGTTTGTCCCGCTCCTGCTGCGCTGTGTTCCACCCCAGCTCAACTGCTCCAACGACGAAAGGGTTTACCACAGTAGGGATCCGCTCTCCAGATTGTCTTTCGCTGCCTCAGATCTTCTTCCCCGCCGCCGGTAGCCACGACAACTGCATTACCATCATCAACTGAGCAGATGACCTTGAGGACTACATGGGTCCGCAAGAGAGGTCGCACTCTTCCGTGTCTGCTTATGTTATGCATCACGTAATATGATGACATGCTACTTTATCATCGTGTTCACCTATTAGACTCCGAGTCAGGTCCGAACTAATGCTGAAACTTGAGTTTTTAAATGGTTGTGGGGTACATATTGGGGCAGCAATCAGTACTATATGTCTATTATCTGGTTAATCCCGGGTGTCTACTATGAGTTTCATGTTGGGTGCAAACAAACATTAAAGGAGCCATTATCTATATTTTTTAACTAATCTATTATCTGCCTCCTATCATTGGTTTTGAGTCTACCACAGTTTACTACCATCACTCTGGATTTGTGCATGCACTCCTTACATAATCTCACTATGTTTTATTCCTATGCATGTCACTTATTGTAGACAATGGAACTGAACATGTAGAACAAAAGAGACGAGCCTTGCGTGGCAATAAAATTTCATGCAGATGTCGATCCATGGTGGGCACAAAGGCAGCCCCCCTCCACCCATTTTGGATTGTAATCAAATGGAAGATTACTGTTCTAAGGGGGATTCAGAAGGAGAAGATCACTCCTATTTACCCCCTTAGGTCTTCGCTCTAACTTGGCATGCTGATGTTGGTAATATCATGCATATGGTGCCTTGCATTGCTTACTTTATACATCAAACATGTCATCTGCTTAGTTTAGACATGCTTTGTGTGAATGCCATCTGTTTAGTTTGTTTATCGTGTATGTGAATCATGCAATGCCATCGTGTTTAGCCAGGCATCATATATGTGAATTTTGCAATGCCACCCTAGTTAGCCAGTCATCTTATATGTGAATGAATTATATCATGCCATCTTTTTTTATTACGTATTAAATTTGTCAACAATTTTAGTACATGCAATTACTCTTCCTGTGCATCAGCCATTCGGCACGGCCATGTAAAAAATCTGGAGTGGAAACAAGGTCTTCAGAGCAGACAATGCTATCTGACAAAGCACATGTCTTGCTGGTTATGGCTAGCTCCTCAGAGGAGGATTCAGAGACAGATGACCAGTCCTATTTCCCCCCCGAGGTGCATGCTCTAACTTGCCAGGGTTATGTTGCTCATATCGTGCGTATGGTGTCTTGCATTGCTATGTCATTTGCTTAGTTTAGACATGGTTTGTGTGAATGCCACCTGTTTAGTGTCTAATTACCATATATGTGAATTATGCAATGCCATCTTGTTGCAAGACATTATATATGGTAATTATGCAATGCTATCTTGTTGCAAGGCATTATATATGTGAATTATGCAATGCCATGTTGTTTAGCCAAGCGTCATATATGTGAATTATATCATGCCATCCTTTTTTGCATTTCTCATTGAATTTGTCGACAATGTTTGTGTATTCAACTGCTCTTCCTGTGCATCAGCCATTTGAATTGGTGATGGAGAAATCTGGAGTGAAAACAAGGTCTTCAGAGCAGACAATGCTACCTGCTGAAGCAGATATCTTGCTGGTTACAGATAGCTCTTCAGAGGAGGATTTAGAGGCAGATGACCAGTCCTATTACCCCCATGAGGTGTATGCTCAAACTTGGCAGGGTTATATTACTCATATCATGCATATGTTGTATTGCAATGCTTAGTTTTTACATCATATACACAATATTGAATGCAACTCCTTAGTTGACACATCATATATACGATTGCCCTCTGCTCACTTGCTTAGTATATAAATTATTTGAATTATATCACGCCATGATGTCCACATAGACATCATGTATCTGAATTATGGCATGCCAACCCATTTTCCAAAGACATAATATAGTCATATCATCTCATCCTGTTTACATAGTCATCATATTTTGAATAATGTCATTCTATCCGTGAATTATATCATGCCATCATGTTTCCATCGACAACATGTTTGTGATTTATGGCATGCCAACCACTTTAATAGACACATCGTATAGTTATATTATGTCATCTTGTTTACATAGTCATCATATTTTAAAGTATGTCATTCTATCCTGTTTAGTTAGCCATCATAAATTGTGTAAATTCTATCCTGTTTAATTAGCCATCATATATATGTGAAATGATGTCCTGCTATTCTGTTTGGTTAGACAACATAAATGTGAATTATTTCATGCCCTATTTTCTTCCCTACTATCCATTGCACCTGTCTATCTTACAATGTCTGTAGATTCAATTACTTTTCTCGTTTATCAGCCATTTCAATTGGAGGGGGTGATGGCAGTATCTGTGGGAGTAAAAACAAGGTCTTCAGAAAAGATCGTGCTACCCGTCGATGCAGATAGAACCACGGTTGTACTTGCCCAAGAACCAGCCCCACCACACATAACCCAGACTCACGCAGATTGTACCCCTACCCAGTTGGACAGAGAACCAGCTACACCCCTTCTAACCCCAACCCTAGCAGATAGTAACCCAGTTCCAGTTGACACAACACTGTCTCCACCACAGAGCACCCAAACACGAGCAGTTAGTAAGGCAACTGCAGTGCCCAAAGCACGAGGACCACCACTCTGAACCCCAAGTCAACGCTTAAAGCAGAAGAAGAATTGTTCTTAGGTCAGGTTCCGTAGCTATGGTTCATACTACTTTGCTCTTGCATCACTGTATTTACTCATACCAACTAATTTCAAATTTGAAGGATGCAATTGAAACTCCAATGGCGCAACAGGTATGTTTTAAACCTGTTTCTTTAATGTGTTTGCTGTTGTAACTTGCTCTATGTTGATTTCAGTTTCAATTGAATGAACAGTTAGGTTCTCATGTCATGCACATTACAAGTGTTGTTAGTGCTATGTAGTTTCCCACACTTATATTCTGTCTATGCTGCTTTGTCTTAAATAGATATGATTCAAACTGTCTCTATCTTGATTTGGCAACATAAACTAGAAAGATATAGACCATACAGTGACCATACTACATAGATATATGTTTATTTCATGTTGTTAACCTATCCACCATACTACTGAACTGGTTTACCAAAATGAGTTTCATATACAACATGGTAAACCTGTGATTTGTTTGTTTGTTTCTCTTTTAGAACGCGGATAAAATATTGGAGAAGAGTACCCCGTTATGCAATGGTAAAGGAAGTAATGCAGATAAGGTTCAAGATAGTGAGACATCCCTGTTGGTCTCCAAGAAAGCTGATAAAAACTATATTGAAGACACTGAGACAACCCCAAAGTCCTGTCTTGATGTAGTGTTCGAGTTACTGGCTACTACTGCTGGCACCAGCTCTTCAAACTTGCTGCCTGAATCAGTTCGGCTTCTTGAGTCTCGACTTCAAGTTGAAAGACATCGATCAGATGTTATGCGGCAAGAAGTCGAAGGACTGAGGAAGTCCCTGCTGAATTCAGATGCATACTTTCTGGTGGAACAACAAGTGCTGGAGGATTTAAGCGCCAAACAAGAGAAAGTTAATAAGCTTGCTAAGCATCTTGCCAGCATTATGGGTACCCAGGATATTGTTTCTTGAGCTCTTCTGAAGTGGTTTCAGTTCTGGACTTGTTTTGCTGCGGCGTTTATTTGCACTGGTCGCCAACTTCGACAACCAGTGTATATGATATGCTGCTTTGTTCCCTATATTTGCACTGGTGGCGAACTTTGATGCCCATTGGATGTAATATGTGTAATAGCCATGATAGCCTAGCGTAAGTTGCTTGCTTATTTATTTCCTTGTTGTCTTGTTTATTTGTTTGCTTGTAGTCAGTGCAGTTCTTTTTCCGTGGTTTGCTAGTGGCCGCAATAACCGATTTTCAAAACTACGCCACAATAACCATGGGTACATATTTACTGTAGTTACCACCATGGGCCTCCTACGGGCCGTAGAAACAATGGGCCTTCTAAGGGCCGTAGAAACAATGGGCCTTCTACGGGCCGTAGCATAATGAGCCTTCTACGGGCCGTATGATCGATCGACCATACATGGGCCAATAACAGACCACATTATGGGCCGTAAACGGGCGAGATTTGGAATCGTCCGTTCATGGGCCGACCATAACGGGCTGTTGTTAATCGGCCATATTTGATGACGCTATGAAAACGGCCCAATGGATTAACGGGCCACAAACAGGTCGATTGTAACCACGGGCTGAATTTGCCCCACAAGCAGAAAAGGCCAGTAAGGGGCCGTAAGTAACCAAATGCTGGAAATGAGCCCAAGAATAAATGGGCCCTAAGAAGGCCGAAAGATAACACGGGTTGGAAACGACCCAATGGAATAATGGGCCGTTAATGGGTATAAAGCGGTACACTGTTCATTGCAGGCCAGATTCACCACGGGCCGTTAATGGGCCAAGAGTTACAAATGGCCTCGTATGGGCTGAAAGACATCAAGGGCCATACATGGGCCAGAAGTTTAATGGGCTAGAATCATATTGGACGGCCCAGATGAAGCTACTGGGCTTAATTCCGATAGACCGTAACAGGCCGTAAATGGGCTATATACGAACAGGCCGTTAACAGGCTTTCTGTGGGCTGGCCCGTTACCTTTTGATCAAGTAAAACGAGGCGGCCTTTTCACTGGAATGGGCCTCTGTTGGGCCATGCCACATGTCGACGTATCATAGGCGCCTCCTGTCCAATGAATGGATGACATCAGTCCCAACGGTGACCAACATGCTCCGGCCAATGAGAATTTTACACGTGGAAAATCCTCATTGGTCCGGGCTGTTAACGGGTTATCGGATCCAAAATCAGATCCGATAGCTCAACGGTGACCCGTTACGGTGGATGTCACGTGTCGGTCACCCTTGACGAAAGCACTTCTATGACGCGCGATTTATCGTCATGGAAGTGGACATTTCCGTGATGATAATTTTGGTAATGTCATGGAACACTGCTACGACAACACATGTATGACTATCTTGATTCTGTCATAAAATTGTCATGGATGTACATGCATGATAGAAAACGTGACCTACTGTGACAAACACGTATCATCACAGAAGTGTATTTTTTGTAGTGCTTGGGGATGCCCCGAGTGGCATCCCCTCTTTCTTCTAACGACCATCGGTACTTTACTTGAAGCTATATTTTTATTCGTCACATACTATGAGTTTTGCTTGGAGCATCTTGTATGATATGAGTCTTTGCTTGTTTTGCTTTTTGTTTTAAGTCTTGAATCCTTGTTGGGCACACCTATTGGAGAGAGCCAAAATTATGCCATTACTTGTTAGAATTGCTCTATATGCATCACTTAAACTTTTTATGAGCTATGGATTTGCTCTAGTGCTTCACTTATATCTTTTTGAGCACAGTGTGCTTAGTTATTTTTGAAGAAATGCTCTCTTGCTTCACTTAGATTTATTTGAGAGTTAGTAATTTTTTTTAGAAATTCTCTCTTAATTCACTTAAATTAATTTGAGAGAAAGAAATATTATGCTCATGATCTTCAGTGATATTTGTTTGAGCTTATCAAAAGCAACACATGAAAATTAGTTCCAAAGTGATAGATATCCAATAAGGATATAATAAAAACTTTCATGAAGATCATTGGACAAAATAAACTTGATTCCTTGTAATAGTTTTCAGATATGATGATGTGATATGTGAGTCATGTCGATGAGTAATTCTGCTTTAGTAAGAATATTGGTGTTAAGGTTTGTGATTCCCTATGCAAGCATGAAAGTCAATAGTCATGTAATGAAATTACATCCTACTTGTGGTGCATTATTCGGTGTTAATTATGCTTAATGCTCGCTTATGAGATTATTCGTTCCTTGGTTGGTCGCTTCTCAATCTTTTGCTAGCCTTCACTTTGCACTAAGTATATGATCACTACTTGTGCATCCAAAACCCTTAAACCAGTTTTGCCACATAAGTCCACTATATCTACCTATATGCGGTATTCCTTTGCCGTTCTAAGCAAATTTGTATGTGCCATCTCTAATTTTCAAAATAAACTTCTCTTTTGTGTGTTCGTACCGCTCGCGAGGAGGTGAGGGGTGGCTAATATTTTCCATGCTAGATGTGTTATTCTCATGATGAGTGTTTATTTTCACTTGTCGTTGCATGAGAGTAAGGCAAAGGTATTTGGGATGCCTAGTACCGAAATGAAAAACAAATTTACTTTATGTTGTCAAATAATAAATTCCTTGGAAAGTGTTGGTATGGAGGGCACCCGTGGATACGGGTAGCCATGGAAAGTGAAAGTATGGTGGAAAAAGGAATAAACTTTATTTTCTGTTAGGGAACCGCCTATGATGTATCTAGCATGGAAAGTGTTGGGAACTCTAAGTCGTTTTCGTTGGTGGGAAAAGCACACCTCCCAAAATGTTTTTATCTCTAAGTTTTTCGCATTGAGCTCTAGCACCTCTACAAATCCCTACTCCCCTCCGCGAAGGGCCTTTCTTTACTTTATGCAATTTTTATTTTCAATTTGAGTCTCCATCTTCTCTTATAAAAGCACCAACTAGGAGGCACTATGATCGTACTTGAGCATTGGGTGTAGTTAATATGCGAGTGTGTTTCATGAATGGATCAATGATTGAGCATGATGGGCTAGGGATAACTTATTTTAGCGTTGATATTTTGAAAGACATGGTTGCTTGTTGATATGCTTGAGTATTTAAGTCATGATGCCAAAACTAGACTATTGCTTTGAATCATATAAAAGTCCAAATGTCCATGCTATAAAGAAAAGAATATGAGATGACATGTTAGGCAGCATTCCACACAAAATTTTGTTTTTACCATTTACCTACTCGAGGATGAGCAGGAATTAAGCTTGGGGATGCTGATACGTCTCCAAAGTATCTATAATTTTTTATTCTTCCATGCTGTTATATTATCATTCTTGGATGTTTTATAATCATTTTATAGTCATTTTATATCATTTTTTGGTACTAATCTATTGACATAGTGCCAAGTGCCAGTTGCTGTTTTCTGCGTGTTTTTTACATTGCAGGAAATCAATACCAAACGGAGTCCAAACGCAGCGAAACTTTTTGTGGATTTTTTTGGACCAGAAGACATCCAGTGGGCCGGATAAGCGCCTGGGGGTGCTCCGAGGGGAGCACAACCCACCAGGGCGCGCCTGGAGGCCCAGGCGTCCCCTGGTGGGTTGTCCCCACCTTTGGTGCCCCCTGAACCGACTCTTTGCTCTATAAATACCCCAATATTCCAGAAACCCTAGGGGAGTCGACGAAAATCAATTCCAGCCGCCGCAGAGTCCAGAACCACCAGATCCAATCTAGACACCATCACGGAGGGGTTCACCACTTCCCGTGGTGCATATCCGATGATGCGTGAGTAGTTCTTTGTAGACCTACGGGTCCGTAGTTAGTAGCTAGATGGCTTCCTCTCTCTCTCTCTGTCTCTGTCTCTCTCTCGTTTGATTCTCAATACAATGGTCTCTTGGAGATCCATATGATGTAACTCTTTTGCGTTGTGTTTGTTGGGATCCGATGTAGTTTAAGTTTATGATCAGATCTATCTTTTTATCCATGAAAGTTATTTGAGTCTTCTTTGATCTCTTATATGCATGATTGCTTATAGCGTCGTATTTCTTCTCTGATATTTGGGTTTTGTTTGGCCAACTTGATCTATTTATCTTGCAATGGCAAGAGGTGCTTTGTAGTGGGTTCGATCTTATGGTGCTTCATGCCAGTGACAGAAGGGGAACCGACATGTATATATTGTTGCTACTAAGGATAAAATGATGGGGTCTATTTCTACATAAATAGATCTTGTCCACATCATGCCATCGTTCTTATTGCATTACTCTATTACTCCATGAACTTAATACACGAGATGCATGCTGGATATCGGTTGATGTGTGGAGTAATAGTAGTAGATGTAGGCAGGAGTCGGCCTACTAATCTTGGACATGATGCCTATATACTGATCATTGCCTGGATATCGTCATGATTATTTGAAGTTCTATCAATTGCCCAACAATAGTTTGTTTACCCATCGTTTGCTATTTTTCTCGAGAGAAGCCACTAGTGAAACCTACGGCCCCAGGGTCTCTTCTTTAATATATTTGCATTTGCGATATATTTTCCTTTGCTTTTATTTCCAGATCTATTAAACCAAAAATACAAAAATACCTTGCTTCACTTATTTTATTTGGCGTTCGATCTATCAATATTTACTACTCTCTCACGTCCGTTTGCCAATTTCTGGCGCCATTGCCCAAAAGGGATTGACAACCCCTTTTACACGTCGGGTTGCGAGTATTAGTTATTTGTGTGCAGGTGCTATTTACGTAGTGTTGCTTGGTTCTCCTATTGGTTTGATAACCTTGGTTTCATCACTGAGGGAAATACCTACCACCGCTGTGCTGCATCATCCCTTCCTCTTTGGGGAAATACCGATGCAGCTTCAAGCCGCATCACCGCCCCCTCGACCTCACCGCATCGCCGTGCTTGGCACTGCCCCCGGCCATCCCTTCAAGCCCCGCCGACCTCTAGATTGGGTGCCAGCAGCGCCTGCGCCCCACACCCCTAGACACTGATGCGCCGCTTCCCCGGCGAACATGCGGACTAGGTGCTCTGCGCGCTTAAGCAGGTGCTGCTTCTTTTAATTGTGATTCAACTGACGCTGAATTGAAATCCAGGCTGGCTACTGACCTATAGCCAAGGTGAAATAGTAAATAGGAGGAAACCTTGTGCATTTAGTATCACGAAGAAGATGCAGTAAGAAGCGCTCAACTAGTTTCTTTCGTGGGATGAATACGGCGTCAGCAGAGATGTAAGATTTGCATGAATAAGGGAAGAGGAGTGCCTCTTTCTACTAGCAGTGTTGTGTCCTCCGTCTATTTTTCAACGATATTCTTGTGGTTCACTAAAAATGAGAAGTTGTGGAGGACGGTGGAGCCTTGGATGAACCCATGGCCAAGTTGTTGAGTGTGGTGCGGGGGCCGTCTGTTGGCGGCGGGGAACCAGATCCGAGGCGGCGAACGACGGCGTAGTAGGAACAGCTCCGGTGCGGTGGACGGTTGCAACAGTGGAGCGACAGCGGTGAGGCGCCGGACGGCGTGGTCGAAGTGGTACTAGTACGGCGCTCGTCGGCGTCCGCATCGTGGAGGCAGCTCTGCCTCGGCTTCAGCTGCTAAGTCCTTGAGGGCGTTGCTGTTGCAGTTGCGTTGGACGACGACGTCGGGGTACAGGCTGCGGCGTGATGGAGGAGGGCGGCGGTGGATTGGGCACGGTGGGGTGGAGGACGGAGGAGGCTGGGGTTTCACGGCTGGTGGAGAGGGCATTTTGGCGCCCACGGAGTATGAATGGGGAAATGGAGGGAGGGGGAACTTAGGGGGAACACTATTTTGGCTTGGGACGCGCTTCTTTGAAATTTGGGGAAAGTTACAAACTTTGCCCCCATCTAAAATTTCGGACATATTGCGGGTTGGGGGTAGGACAGTAATCTCAGGTGTCCCAAATGGTGGGCGGGATAGATTTCGGCCGAGCGCATGAGTGTTTAGGAGCCCATGTCGTAAGAATGCTTCTCGGAGGCGGATGAGACTGGTGTGGGGACCCCGACTCATTAGCCGTGATCACCGAATGCACGTGTGCAGTGATCCCAGAGATCAATGCTCACTGAATACATAGAAACTGAATAACAAAAGTCTTACATCCAGTACATATCGTTTTACTCAAATATGACCTTTATGGCCACGTCTTCATAAACTCACAGCAGAAATCTTCAACGATAGAGTGAACCCATGCCATCTGCCTTAAACCTACATGCATTCCGACTGGGAAGCGTCCTAGCTCGCATGTTCCTCACCAAGGTATTCTTCATTATATTATGCTCATGATCTTCAGTGATATTTGTTTGAGCTTATCAAAAGCAACACATGAAAATTAGTTCCAAAGTGATAAATATCCAATAAGGATATAATAAAAACTTTCATGAAGATCATTGGACAAAATAAACTTGATTCCTTGTAATAGTTTTCAGATATGATGATGTGATATGCGAGTCATGTCGATGAGTAATTGTGCTTTAGTAAGAATATTGGTGTTAAGGTTTGTGATTCCCTATGCAAGCACGAAAGTCAATAGTCATGCAATGAAATTACATCCTACTTGTGGTGCATTATTCGGTGTTAATT